>NW_022147423.1:80800-322347 GCF_002938485.1 Sitophilus oryzae | reverse complement strand
AGCCATGATGTTCGTCGGCGTCCCTGACCTCTTCTACTATCTATTTTGCCCTGCAGTATCAGTTGGATAAGTTGGTATTTATCATTACGCATCACATGCCCAACGTATGCCATTTTTCTCACTTTCACAATATGTACTATTTCTAATTCCTTTTGCTTTCTCTGGATCACGGTGTTGTTTGTGACATGGTAAGTGTATGAGATCCTGAGCATGCGGCGATAGCACCACATTTCAAAGGCTTCCAAGCGTCTAGATGTAGCATCTGTCAGGGTCCAAGCTTCCACTCCATATAGGAGCGTGGAGAATACGCAGGACCTTAGGACCTGTGTTCTTATAGCAATATTCAGGTGCATATTGCATAAGATTTTTCTAAGACGGTTAAAAACGGTTCTGGCTTTTTGATGAAAAAGACCTAGAGATGATAAACAAAACTAAGGATCTTAAATTACTAAGAATACCTATGATGATTTGAGATCTTGATGTATTTTGTGCTTATTCCATTATTTGTAGTAAAAGTGACGCCCAAGTATACAAATCGATACAAATGTACATACATTCTTTATTTTCTCTTATCCAAATCTTTTCCCACTTGTTGGGCCTCATTTAGAGTATCTCTCATTGAATTTTCGAGATATACAGGGTGTCCCAATATTCCGTGGATATAGAACTACTACGTATTTTTGGAATCAAAATAAGTTCATTGGATACAATTTACCTCTATACAAAAATGCTTCGTTTGTCCGCTAGAGGACATCAAACTTTAAAAAATTAATACATTTTTACAGATATTTTAAGAACCGTTATTCCGATTTGAATGAGATTTTGGGTGTCTATTTTTTGCTAAGTGATTTGCTTTTGATGATGCTTTTGCGATAAGCTTCATAAAAATTATATTTTTGCCAGCTAGATTATTATAGCATAATAGATTTTATTGTGCATTTGGCGTTCACAAAAATCAAGAAACAATACGGGAAGGGTTAAAACTACCCCCACTCCTACATAACTTTTAGTACGAATATTTTCATCGACATCGAACTACATCGACAACAGATTTTCTTTTCGTAAAATGGTCCCTCTAGTATTTACTACATTTTTTGTCTCTTCTGAAAAAACGCCATATCGCATAGTAGCCCAGAGCCTATACAGGCCGAGGTTCAACAAATTAGAGACAAGCTGAAATTTGGCATGGAGCTTCATTTTGTAGATCTTACATCCTGAAACCCCAGCGATGAAGCGTTGAGCCCGTCACCCCAAAACCACGGCTACAAGGGGTAAAAATGGCCCTTTTTTTACTTTTTCTTCAATAACTCTAAAACTACGAATTTTAGGAAAAAAGTCTCGAGTAAAAAATTGAAGAGAAGAAAATTTCCTACCACACAGGTAAAAAACCAAAATGTTTAAAATTTCAGTGGCGCAGGTGCGAATTCATTTATGAGGATTGTTTTAATAACCCACCATTCTGTGTTTAACTTCAAATGAAAGCATTTTTGAAATAAATCTCGAGACCAAAAAATTTATTAGGATACAAGTTCCTATAAAAACCATCTTTTTAATAAAGGTAAGTTACCAGTGGCGGAGATAATTTTTTTAAATGTGCTTTTAACATTTTAAAAGCATTGAATAAGAAAAATTGCAGTTTTACATATAATTTCCCATCAAATAGGTATATTGAAAAAATTACCCGTTTAATAACATAATAAGAAAAACCTTAGCTCAAAAATAGGATAACTTATCTTAAGGATAGTCCTCATTTACTTCCACATTTGTTGGGTTCATACATGTAATGCCATTGCATTGACCATATGCCATAGTGCAGGTGAGTCCCATTCGCTTGCATGTACATGCTTTTTTACAGCCTCCCGAAGAGCAATTGCAAAAAATTTTCTCTAAAACCCATGTAGGAGCAATGGGCTGGTCTGAATGTATTGGATTCATCTCTCGATTTTTCAAATTCCAACCCCAATCTTGCGGTGGTAAATTGTTATTTCACCAAGCCTGTACTTGTAAGTCAAAAATGATAATTTAGTTTAACATTTGAATGCAACATAAATTTAACTTACCAGTTGAAAAACTCTTAAGTCCATGATATTTCGCACTACTGGAGGTAAGTGGTAATGATGCTAAGTTGAAGTTGGTATTAAGACTTCCTTTAGCTACGTACTGTTGATAAAGCATGTATTGGCACTATCCAAATCTACTTTTTTTGTCGAGTTTTTAACATATGCTGCTATAAAATACTGAGATGTAACTTCTTCTAACTTCTCCTTTGTAGCATCGGGATTATAAAATTCTTTTAATCGCTCACATAACTTTTTCTTCTGGATGGTGTCCACTAAATTAATCTTCCCTTTATTGAACACAGCAGACGTTGTGTCACAACCAGATATAGCGTGGACACTAAGAATCACATTCTTCAGATCCCCCAATTTTTGTTGTAAGGCCGATATGTCGATTATTTTATTTGGTTTTGGTTTGGTTTTTTGGAAATTTCACCTTTCCCGGACGAATCATAAACAGTCTCTTGTGGCAATAATGAATCAGTAACACTATAATGTCCGTATCTTCGCTAACTACTGCTACAGTCCCTTCTGGTAAATTGTCACTTATTGCGACCGCTGTAGTTACAATAAGAGTATCGGCATCACCATCAGCGAATTTAACATTGATTTCATTTTCCAACAATACTTTCCGGAGCGCACGAATGAAGTTGCTTTTGTTGGTGTTGTTTGACAAAAAATCTGCTTTTGGTACCTTCACTGAAGATAAATTCGAGAAAGATACAATTGGTACCATTTTTTTACCTGCAGATCTGCGATTCTACTCCACAATTTAGGTCTGTATCTCTTCATAGCCATCAAAAACAACAGTGACATTTTTACCATAGTGAAATGTTATATAATTATAGTATTGAGAAAACAGATTTGAAAATATCGCAAGGTACAGGCTTGGTTAAATAACAATTTACCACCCCAAGATTGGGGTTGGAATCTGAATAATAGAGAGATAAATCCAATACATTCAGATCAGCCCATTGCTCATACATGGCTTTCGGGAGGCTGTAAAAAGCATGTACATGCAAGCGAATGGGACTCACCTGCACTACGACATTGACCACATGGCAATGGCATTACATGAACCCAACAAATGTGGAAGTGAATGAGGACTATACTTAAGACAAGTTATCCTATTTTTGGCCTAAGGTTTTTCTTATTTTGTTATTAAACGTGTAAATTTTTCAATATACCTATTTCATGGGAAATTATTTGTAAAACTGCAATTTTTCTTATTAAATGTTTTTAAAATGTAAACAACGCACATTTAAAAAAATTATCTCCGCCACTGGTAACTTACCTTTATTAAAAAGATCGTTTTTTATGAACTTGTATCCTAATAAATTTTTTGGTCTCGAGATTTATCTCACAAATGCTTTCATTTGAAGTTAAACACAGAATGGTGGGTTATTAAAACCAATCCTCCTAAATTAAAGAATTCGCACATGCGCCACAGGAATTCTAAAAATTTTGGTTCTTTACCCATGTGGTAGGAAATTTTCTTCTCTTCAATTTTTTACTCGTGACTTTTTTTCCTAAAATTCGTAGTTTTAGAGTTATTGAAGAAAAAGTAAAAAAGAGCCATTTTTACCCTTTGTTGGGGTGGTTTTGGGGTGACGGGCTCAACGGTTCATCGCTGGGGTTTCAGGATGTTTAAAGATCTACAAAATGAAGCTCCATGCAAAATTGCAGCTTGTCTCTAATTTGTTGAAGGTCACCCATGTAAAACGATGTATCGGCCCTGAGCTATAGTTTTTGTGAAAAAAATTAATATTTGAAGAATTGATTTTTCCATAGCAGACCTAAAAAATATACAGGAAGTTGCAATATTTCGTGGACATAGAAGAACAACGTATTTTTTGGATCAAAATAAGTTAATTGCACATAATTTACCTTTATACAAAAGTGCTTCGTTTGTCCGTTAGAGGGCCTCAATCAAAAATTAATCCGAACGTTAATTAATTTAAAAATTATAATTTTTTCATCAAATATAATTTGTGATACTAACGTATAAAACTCCATATTTTTGCCAACTAGATTATTAAGCATAATAGATTTTAAGCGCCTCCATAACTTAATGTGAGAAAAAACATATTTTGGAAGTCAGCTTTGGAAATCTTGTTTTCCTCATAGAGTATGTACGGTGGAGATTTTTTACAAGAGACAAAAAATGTAGTGAATGCTAGAGGGACCGTTTTACGAAAAGAAAATCGGCCGTCGGTGAAGTTGGAAAATACCTATACTAAAATTTATGTAGGGGTGGGGGTAGTTTTTACCCAACCCTTTCCGTACTTTTTCTTGAATTTTGTGAAAGTCAAATGTTAGAGCACTTAGTAAAACATAGTCGTCCAAACTATCATACAAATCAGAATAACGCTTCTTAAAATATCTGAAAAAATGAATTTATTTTTTTTAGCTTTATGCCCTCTAGCGGACAAACGAAGCATTTTTGTATAGAGGTAAATTGTGTCCAAAATGAACTTATTTTGATTGCAAAAATACGTAGTAGTTCTATGTCCACGGAATATTGGGACACCTTGTATAACTGGAGTTGTCTCTGTTTCCCGCTGTTAGGACCTAGTCAGCGAAGAGCAAGGTATTTAAAAATCATTTTTACTCAATGTAAATTTAAATTACAACCTTCTTAAACTCCACTGGCAATAAGCACCGTTAAAAAAAAAGAAGAGTACGGGCCAAGTAAAAATGACGTCTAGGGCCTGACCTCGCTAAAATGATCAGAGATGTTAATCCCCAGCCGTCTTTGATGACGTTTTTTTCGATCGTATGATCGATGTTACGCCTTCTATTGTTTTCAGACATAAAACTAAATAAAATGTATCAGCGGTAAATTGCCTGAAATATAAATAAAACTAATCCATTAGGTGTATTCCCATTTTAATCAATTACATGATTACTTGAAAGTATTATTTGTACAGGATCTTCTTTTTATTACAATTATTTGCTTTTACAATAAGAAATTGTAGGCTATGGGAGAGATACAATCGCTTCTACTCTATTCAAACGATAATTATTATTATTTGCTATCCTGTTTGAATCTGATTACTAATATTTCCTCTGAAATTATATCGTTTAGGAATTTTGTTTGTAATTATAAATTAGTTGATTTATCTAATAGATTTATTTTTTTAGGTTGTGCGAATCTTAAAATAAAGTAAAAGTAATAAAAAACGAGAAAAAAAGTCATAATTTGTAAACTTTCACTATTTCTAGCTCTAAACAAAAATATATATCACTAAATTTTTCAGTAATACATCTAATGTTGGATTGGATATTTTATATTATACCGTATGATCGAGAAAAAAAACGGCGTCACAGACGGTTGCGGAATGACAATCGATGATAAATTTGGCGAGGTCACTCTCTAGACGCCATTTACTAAAAATTGGAATACCACTTGACAAAACTTAACTCTCAGTGTAGAAGTATTAAAAAAGGATAGAATGTTTTCAGACACACAAATCTATTTCCAAAAAAATATTTTTCCTCGAATTTTAAACTACACCTAATGACGTCTAGGGTTTGATCTCCCCAAAATTATCATCAATTGTCACTCTCTAGCCGTACTTGACGTCGTCTTTTTTCTATAGTAAGTAGATGTACATATATACAGGGTGAGTCTTAATAAGTGCAAATATTTTTAGTGGTAGTTATTTCGACCCCAGAAACACGTCTATGAGTTTTTTTTCGCGAAAAAAACATGATGAAAAGTTTTGATTTTTTTTCAAATATATAAACACTATGACAATATGTTACAATCTATGATTACGAGACTGGCCTTACCTATTACGAGCGCCTAATGCACTGCGCTGACAACGGCAGTACTGACATTGGCTGGTGTCATGCCTATGGTACACCAGATAGGGGAATAATGCTTAGACACTTACAGGCTAGGCAACTTATGGATGAAGACCAAGAGAAGGACATAGCGGTTGCCGAAATGCGAGTTATCATAGGAGGACCAAATTTCAGGAAGAGCGTTGACAGAACGGTACATATGATGCATGCATAAGACCCCTCTTCTGTCATGAAGTAATGCTCGGGTGGTTTCGAGTCCGGAGAGGTTAGGCAAAGATGGGTTTTTCGTTGTAGGACCTCTGGGTAGAGTAAAGAGGGAGCTCCCCACACACCCAGCCCTAAAGGTGTTAGGTTGTGACATGTCCAATGTTGTCCATTGTACATCTCCAATGTTGGTGTCAGTTATTTGCTTCCCTGTCTTGTACTCAGGTTTCTTCTGTGAAGGTAGCATATATTCTGGGTATGCTATTTTTTTTTATTCAGGTCTAGTCGTCTGACTAATCTTACAGATAGATTAGTAGGTAGAGTAACTGTTTACCCTTGATGACTCTGGTAACTAAGGTTTGTTCGGGTCTAATAATATATAATCATTGAGTGGTAGTGAAAGCATACACAATGTTACGTTGTTGCTTTAAGAGGTGTAGATCCGGTCAAAACAAACATATTTTCTCTCTTACCATTTTTAAAATAAACTGAAAACAACTGAGCTATTTAACTTTGAAAATTTAAAAAAATAATCGCAACATTTTGAGAACCGCCGGCAGATATCGCCAACTACATCCAATTTCCCGGATCAAGCCCGGATTTCAGTTAATTCGACGCACTGTGTTGCCATATGGACAAGAAAGTATTTGTTTAAAAGTAAGTCATAAAATCACAACACCTGAGGAGTTTGCAGAGATGCATTACATTTATAAGATTGTTATATTATTACATAAAATGAATTAAAAGTTAAATGTTTAAAAGTTAAAAAAGTTAAATTAAAAAACTTACCCAACATTAAAAAAGATACTTATGACAGATCGATGTAACTGCGACAGTTCTCTTTTTCGATACACACTTAACTAAAATACACTTCATTTTGCTGC
This sequence comes from Sitophilus oryzae, assembly GCF_002938485.1. Taxonomy (NCBI): domain Eukaryota; kingdom Metazoa; phylum Arthropoda; class Insecta; order Coleoptera; family Curculionidae; genus Sitophilus; species Sitophilus oryzae. Next base: position 315,392 of record NW_022147423.1, on the reverse strand, counting down.
TTTACTTGTACATGCTATTATAAAATCTGCTAAAATAACACTCCCCATTTTTAACTTAACACATTATTTTCATATAGGCTTCATCACAATTTGAACCACTGATTTACAAAACACCTTGAAAAGCACACATTACATACTACTGTGAATACCTTTCTGAATGAATAAATGTTGAGAATTATTGTCTCCTACCGCCACTTTACGAACTACTTTCAATCTAAGAAAATACATGTTTCACTCAACAATTTTAAATACGTAATTTGTTTTTTCGCTATTTTTTCGATGTATTTCGACAATTCCGTCGACAGCCCAACCGTCGGCCAAGACAGTCGCGCATCACTGGTTGGTAACTGCTCACTGCTCCTTTGTCGCGCCGGCGTGTCGAGCTTGCGTCATGCGAGGTTGCCGTAGTTTCAACAATTTCAAAGCAATCAAATTCTTATTAAATTTTAAAAATAAAACAGAAAAACATGAAAGGAAACAAACAAAACACAAATGAATTGGTTATTGATAAGGTCACAAAAAAGAAATTTCTAAAATGTTTATCGTAATTCAGAATTCAATATATCGAAAACAGCCCGACGAATAATCAATTCATTTTCGTTTTGTTTGTTTCCTTTCATGTTTCTCTGTTTTATTTTTAAAATTTAATACAAATTTGATTGCTTCGAATCTCTTGAATTTGAAATTGTTGTAACTACGGCAACATTGCTTAACATCGTCGTCTGACGCAAGCCTGCCACGACGGCGCGGCTCAAAGGACCGACGCGCGACGGTCAGGCTGTCAAAATACATCGAAAAAATAGACGGTATTCAAAGTAATGTGCGCTTTTTAAGGTGTTTTGTAAATCAGTGGTTCAAATAAAACAGAGAAACATGAAAGAAAACAAATATTGAATTCTAAATTACGATAAACATTTTAGGAATTTCTTTTTTGTGACCTGGTTGTGAATAATATGATGAATCATTTTCGTAAACGTAATGTTTTAGTTAATTTCTTGTTTTTGTTAAGTTTTCATTGAAAAGTAGTAAAATAATTAATGTGTTTTTTTTTTCTATAATAATTATTAATAATGAGGCACTGATGAAAATTTAACATTTTTAATTTTTGTGTAGAAATTCTTTCTATGAATTTATAAATGTAGAACTATGTAGAATGATTAATATAGGGAGGTTACAACACTGCATGGTTTAGATACACCGTAGAGAAATCTCAGGTGAATAAACAAGTGGCACTAAAAAGTTTTTTCAAATTTCCCGGAAAATGTCAAGAAAAATTTTAAATTTTCAACATTTTCTTTTCGCAAAAAAAACCTCATAGGCGTGTTTCTGGGGTTGAACTATACTACCAGTTAAAATATCTGCACTTATTTCTGGGACACCCTGTATAATCATTGAGTGAGCAGTGAACATACACAATGTTACGTTGCTAAGTATTGGGGTACGAGGGTCACAAGGGAAATAAACCACTCTGAGGGGTTGGAAAATCAGTCACGAGAATAGCCACAAAACGGTGGGTGGTCAACAGATCTCTAGAATGGTGGAGAAGTTCACCAGTGCAGAGACAGGCAAAAAACTTCATAGATTCGCCAAAGTTCACGGCAGACTTGGTCAGCAAAGTCAGAAAGACAGTCAAAGCTGTAAGGGGTCTACTGACAGGGCATTGTAACCTGAATAGGCATTTAAAGGTAGCGGGATTGACGGAGCCATGGGCAGTTTCTGCCAATCTGAAGAAGTAACGATAGAACACATTTTCTATCGGTGCGACAGCCTGGCAAATGTGCGGTCCTTTATACTTGGCAATGATAGGCCATTACGCCTTATTATGATAGGCCACAGAGAGCTATTTGGAGGGTAGTCTGCAAGTTGCTAGATTTTTTGAAAATAATAGGACTGGAGAATGTAACCTAGGGATCTGAAGAGAACCACAATATATCTGAAAAGGTCGCCGTGGATCAGGCCGATAGCCACCTCGAAGAATACGAGGCATGTTTTTTAAGTAAGTACCGTTTTGCGATTCCGCCGCCGCCGCGCTACGATCGGCGTTCCGCGCATGCGCGCTGGTTACCTACATCTCTTGTCTATGCACAGACGCCAGTACAGTCTGATTCTTCATGGTATACATGGTATACGTTGTTATATAATCGTGAGCCCCGCCGATTGTGAAGTACGGGCTGTCATACGATTTCTTAGTGCTAAAGGCGTAAAACCGATCGATATTCATCGTGAGATCTGTGAAGTTTACGGACAAAACATTATGAGTGGTGGAATGGTAAGGAAATGGGTGAGAGCATTTAAAGATGGCCGCACAAATGTGCATGATGAAGAACGGAGTGGGCGTCCTTCGGTCGTTAATGAAGATTTGGTGCAGAAAGTGGACGAAAAGGTGAAAGAAAACAGACGTTTTACAATTTCATCATTGTGCGACTACTTTCCTCAATGTTCTCGTAGTGTTTTGTATCGCATTGTGACCGAGAACTTGAATTACCGGAAATTGTGTTCACGTTGGGTTCCGAAAATGTTGACGGATTTGCACAAAACGTTTAGGCAGTGCATTGACTTTCCTTGAGCAGTACCACAATGAAGGTGAAGATTTTTTAGACAAAATTGTTACTGGTGACGAAACATGGGTGGCCTACGTCACACCAGAATCGAAACAACAGTCCATGGAATGGCGACATTCATCATCACCCAAAACAGTGAAGTTTAAGCAAACAATTTCTGCCAGGAAAATCATGTGCACAGTTTTTTGGGACAGAAAAGGAGTATTGCTAGTGGAGTTTCTGCCTCGTAATGAGACAATCAATCCAGCATCTTATTGTGAGACATTGAACAATCAGCAAATTCTAAAAAAAAATTCTAAAAAGGGTATTGTTTTGCTGCATGACAATGCCTGTCCACATGTGGCTAATCGGACCAAAGATCTCATCAAATCTTTTAAATGGGAAACTCTAGATCATCCTCCATACAGCCCTGATCTGGCGCCCAGTGACTACCATTTATTCCTGCACTTGAAGAAACACCTGGGCGGTCAGCGTCTTCAAGACGATAACGAAGTCAAAACAGTTGTGATACAGTTGTTAACCAGTCAGGCGGCAGAATTTTATGAGGAGGGTATTGAAAAACTGGTGCCACGTTATGACAAGTGCCTCAATATTCACGGAAATTATGTAGAAAAGTAGATTAAGGTACAGGCTTTCATGTAAAAATAAAATTATTGCGATATCTTTGCACGTTTTTTTTTAATTCCAAAACGGTACTTACTTAAAAAACATGCCTCGTATAATCTAATTTAAGATTTGTTCCGTGGTGAGCTTTGTTTGGTATTTTAGAAGTGCACTAGTGTACACTCGATCTTATTTTAAATCGACGTAACATATAGAACATGGGGCATGGAACAAGTTTATATAAACTCGTTGCTTATTGTGGAACAGAAAGACAAGTAACTCAAATGAAAAAAAAAACGGAGAAATTTTTGGTCAAATTTCAAGTGTTATATTTTTGTTATTTTTAGCCCTATCTTTATGATTTTTTTAGAGATCTGTATATATAATTATATCAACTTTAATTTGTACACTCAGCTTTTTAGGAACTTTAGTATTTGGCATATTATACAGGGTTAATTGAGGGGTTGTTTTTTTTACCTTAACTTTTAAACACCCTGTGCAATAATTCCATGTGTAAATTTTCCTAAGATATATTTTTACGGTCAGAATCATGACTACTGAGCATTTTGTTTTTTTGATTTATGTCAGTATATGCTTCGGTTCATTTTTAAGAGCGAAATGAATAACAACCAATTTGCATTTTTTTCAGTTATCAATACTTTTTGATGTTATTTTTTAGTATGACGAGATGGTTTTGGTGACTATTGTCGTAACGTCATATTACACTGCATTGGATACTCTATACTAAATTAAAAAAAAACGTTAAAGAGTAACGATATAGTCCGAGTTTTAATAAACATTAATAACGATAACAGAACTGACGATATTAAAGAAAACATATGTAATATTCAAGTATACAAACAGAAAAAAAATTGTAAAAAATACCCTAATACTTTGTATTGCCTCCCTTGGCTGTATAACTGCCTGTATACGTTCGTTCATACTGTCATCAATATATCTTATTGCATTATGTTTTCCCGTTCTTCTTTAAGGACCAAGGGAAATTCATTTAATGAAGCTGGAACTGTTTTGCGAGCTCTAACAACCCTCCTGCCAAGCATTTACCAAACGTCGAGCATGATGGGCAGTTCATAGTAGTATATATAGTTTACAATAATCACAAAAGCCGCCTTGTACACAAGGCGGCACAAAAAAAATAAGTTCAAAAATAAATAAACATAAAAAAATAAGTAACATAAAAAATAAGTTCAAAAAGAAATAATAATTGAAAAAATTGCAAATTGTTAGTGGCCAGTTCATTTCGCTCCTAAAAATTAACTAAGGCATGTACTGACATGATCCAAAAAACAAAATACTCTGGAGATATGGTTTCTCACCTTAAAATTATATTTTAGGGAAATTTACACACGAAATTATTGCACAGGTTGTTTTGAAGTTAGTGTAAAAAACAATATCTCGCTTGACCCTGTATAATATGCTAAATACTAAAGTTTATAAAAAAATGAGTTTACGAATTAAAGTTAACATAATTATATATAGTTTGCTAAAAAAAACATGAAAATAGGGCTAAAATAGCAAAAATATAACATTTTAAAATTGATCAAAAACTTTGCCGTTGCGTTTTTTGCATCTGAGTGTAGAAGAACGATTTTGGGTTACTTATACCAATATGTAGGTAAACAAATATAAAAAATATTTAATTTAACTAAAGTTCATATTTGGTTAGTCCAGATAGAAATTGATTTAGTGTCAATTTCCCACTTCTCTGTCTCTGGACGTAACGTTTTGTCCTCTCTGCCAAGTCCGACAACGGCGACGTAAAAATCCGATCGCGCAACAACAGCCGTAAAAAGTGCAAGGTGCACCGCCACCGCGATCGGTCGTCGGCGTCGCCGTCGTCGCCCCCCCTTCCCCCCGACTCGAACTTTTTTGCGCCGGAAACGACTATCGATCCGAGTGCAGCAACCCTGCGCCGCGCCGATCCGCTGCACGTGCATGCATCCCGAAAGGGGTGCACAGGGAAGCTAGGTCGGGGAAGAGGGACGACGCCGACGGTGGAGCGAGGTCGGGAGAGGGAGACGTGGCAACGCCGGCGCCGACTTGGGCCGATGGCTGGAAAAAAGCGCGATATTTTCGCCTCCCGTTCGGAGGGTGGGGATGCAGGAGGAGGTGGAGGGGGCATCGGTTCTTTTGTCTTTGGTTTGAGTTCATTATACCGGTGGTTGCAGTTTTTTTTTAATTTAAGTTGTGGTCGTTATAGTTTGCTTTTTTTAGTGATATTGTGTAAGTGCACATGGAAAGTGTTCTTGCTAATAACTCCTTTTTTAAAATAAATGCAAAATCCATAATTTTTTTCCCAATATTGTCAGTATGTAGTATGTAGATGTAAAACTGGGAAAGGAGTTGCTAATTGCTTGTCGTCAGTGAGATAAATTAACACTTCTTCTAAAGTTTATGATCTTGTACGCTCCTCACTTCACTAAGTATTAAATTTACACTTCCAAGGTATACCGGGTGCGTCTCAAAAGTGGCTCGCCCCTATAACTTTTTTATTTTTTCAGATAAAAAAAACCAAATTTGGTATAGTAGTATGTGACATAAATTAGGATTAATGAACGTGTTCAATTGTTTTTGGTCACTTCCTGTTTTACCGGAAATAACTACAACTTTTGATTTTCAAATGGCAGCTTCAGTATATTTCTACTTTATTCGATAGAAAATGACACTCCGAATAGAATGACATACCATTTGTCTTTTTCGCGTATGGTTTATTTGATATTGTAGCATGCGGTCCATAACGACAATTTGACTCGAAATACCAAGTATGTGGTACCAAATTATTAGTAAAAAATGTTTTTTTCAAGAGCCACCCTTGTTCCATTTGAAAAAAATTGAGATATGGTTAAAAAATACGATTTGGGTATCTTTGAACCGGTTAGGACAACACACAAAAAACATTAGACGATCAAATCTACTTTTCCAAAACTCCTTGACTAAAAATTAGTGTTTCTAACACAGCCATGGCACACTACATTAAAATTTAAAATACAATTTTTTAAGCGAAAATGTCAAAAGTTGTCATATGATATGTCATTCTACTCAGAGTGTCATTTTCTATCGAATAAAGTAGAAATATTCCGAACAACAACATGTGAGTCAGCGGTTTGTTTGTTGAAAACGTTACCTAAAAGAATTGGCAGGGGCCGGGACTGGTTGCAGTGAAGGGAGAAAACATCCCAAAAGGGTCTTTCTGAGCCTTATTCAGGCCCTGAATTCCAATGCAAAGTTGGCGAGTCATCAACTCAAGGGATAGTCATGTTCAGGTCCTCACATTAGGAATTGACCTTAAATCCAAAGAAGCAATTGAGAAAGAGGGATAAATCCTCTATTATAGATTCGGTATCAGCTCTAAGGAGAGACAAAGTTAAAGAGGTGAAGAAAATGGAGACAGATTCTCTCTCTCAGACAGTCTCCACCTCGTGCGGATATCTCAGCCGGAGACAAACTCCTCGACTGTGAATGGCACGGAGGGCCAAACCCCAACCGTGTAAGGGTGTATTCTCTCAGAGGAGGAACATCGACAGACAGAGAAGAGAGGGACAGCCATGTCCCCCCTACAACATGTATGATGGGTTATAGACTCTATGATCAGTTATATCTCAAGGAATTAATATAAAAAAAAATATTTTTCTGTACTTCGTTAATAAAAATGGATCTAGGAAAATTGCCCAAAACAACTGACTGAAGGAGAATTATCCGAAAACAATTAACCGAAAAGAAAATTACCCGAAAGTGCCCGATAGTTTATGTGAAAGATATAAAAAATATGATCGAATTACAATTGACAGAAGTAAAATTTCCCCCAAATGTTGATTTTTGGTAAAATATTGCTCTAATTCAGAGTATTTAAAGACGGTCCATTTAAGAAAATCTAAACCAAACCAGCAACTTATTAAAAAAAAGTAATATAAAAATACTGTAGATTGTAGTGATATTTCTTCACCCTTCTCTTTTTCATACAAATAACAAATAACTGTGGAGTAAAAGTTACTGTTTTCCATATTCACTGACTACAAATTCGACTGCCATTCTACGTGTTTATACTCGAGTAATGACAAACACAACAAAAATGAATACCTTAGGTTAACCGGGTTGATAAACTACGGCAAAGATACTTCTACTAATCTATAATATTCTTTGACTATGGTTAGGGTCGGTTCCTGAAAAATATCGGTAAAATCGTAACCCCTGTAATAACAAGGCCGGACAGCTGTGACGTAAAAATCTCGTGACGTCACCAACTGGAGGCTCAACTCTATTTAGCAGCGTTGATAATTACCTGATAAAAGTTCAAATTGTGGATCTTTTTTCACTCACCAGATATATTTCGAAGTTTTAAAATGTCTTTTTCCGAGTTTTTAAAAATATAATAGTATATAAAAATAGTTTTAATAGAATACGGAAAAAATCATACCAGTTAAAAAATGTTTATCTCTCACTTTTTATCAATCAAATTTAATAAAGGAATATTTTAAGTTCACAATAGTGTATAATATGAGAAAAAAACAATAAAAATAGATTTTTATTTGGCTTTTCCGCTTTATAAGGGGAATTTTCCGCTTTATGAGGGGTCTAAATAATAAGATGTGAATATTATATTTAAAGCTATATTTCTTCCGTTTTCTCAAATATATTTATATGTATTTTCTAAACCTTTCACTTATCTTTTACCAAACCTTTCATATTTGAAAGTTACATAAACTACACCCTCTACATCGAATTAACTACTACTGATCAAATTATTAGGCATGCTTGTTATTTACTAAATTCTTTAAAATGCGATGAAAATAATAAAAAATGTCTAATTTTTATCTGTGTTCAATATTAAAGTTATTAACTTGAGTTGAGTAACAGGTTGAGCTTGAAGTAATAAAATATTGTTTTAATGAGTAAAATATTAGGTATGTTTTACTAGAGAACTTGCAAACTGATCCTCTTGAAAGTAGGTTTGGAAAATATAGACAGTTAGCTGGGAGTCAGTACAGTATTTGTGTTCGACATTTATGTGAAGGCGAAAAGAAACTTAATATTCAGTCATTAATGCCCTAAAAATAATTTAACATTTTCAGACAAGACTGATACTGAACGAAATTCACTTATAAAAAACTTTACTAAAGGCAGTCTTGGGTTTCCAAAAGATAAAATAACTAATATAGTTTTATATGAATATATAATTTTTAACAAAGTTTTGCAAAGCCATGAAGAGTTTCTCAAAATTCACAATAAAAAAATATTTTTATCAAAAATATCTTTGGATTACATGGAAAGTAATAACACCATTATTAAAATTGCCGCAATATACTATTTATAATGCTAAGTTATTTTAAAAATTGTCATAAATCCTATTAGAAATACACCTCTGAAAAATTACTGTTGTAAAAAAATAATGATAGACTTGGGTAAGGAAATAAAAGAAACTTAGACACACTTACAGCATAAATAAATACAATGACGATGGATAATGTGAGATATCAATCTGATGTTTTTTAAATTTTATGTTTAATTATTATTTATTAAAAATTCGGTGCAATTAAAGTTTATATCCATTATATACGTATAAAGTGTATCAAATGCAATCAAAGTTTAGGCCTCCAGTTGATGACGTCACGAATAAGCTGTCCAGCCTTGTTATTACGGTGGTTACGGTAAAATACGGAACAGTGCTGTTTTTTTAATTTCGATAATTTTTTTATAGAATTTTCATGCTTGAGTTATCTATTCAATGGAGTTTAATGTTGAAAGATGAGTTTGTAAAAGAGCTGTTGAACTCTTCAAACTTCAAGTTTCTTTGTAACATGACATAAAATTAACAATCGGACCAAAAAAAACATTACTAAAAAAATATATTTGTCATTACTGATACAGAATTAATTTTGTAATAATAATGACAAATATTTTTCCGAAACCCACGTCATTGTTAAGTTTGAAAGCTTATCAATGTTGTAAGGATGAATAGATTAAATATATAAAAAAACAGAGCCGGACTTCAAATTAATTTAAATAAGTTGTGTTCAAATGTCTGAACAAAAAAAATATTAAGTGTGGCATATCATTGTACTTAGGAGACCGAGTTCTTTCAAAATCTGAAATAAAAAAGGCAGGTCCGTATTTAAAAAAAAAATGAAGTTCGCCTCTGTATCTCAGAAATTATTAGATAATTTGAAAATCTGAAAATACTTTCAGATCATAATACTATCAGATAGCCCTAATAAAGTGGCTATGAGAATTTGCAACTAGTTTTTTGATTTTCTAAAAAGTAACGACAGGAAAAAATAAAATTGATTTTCAAAAAAATCAGTTTCTTCCAAAAAAATTTTAAAACTTTTTTGATGGCATCTTGGTGAACATCCCAAAGCTCAACTTTGCCCCAATTTAACCATGTTCGTAACTATTACGGTAAAAACACACATAAAAGTACTGCCTTTACTAAAATTCTGCAACAGTGATCTGACAGTACACATAAAAACGAACGGAGAAGGGCCGAAGGACATTATAATGGGATCGGCTTATCTTCTTTTCGAAGACCCTGATCCACCAACACCAGAGACTGTGGAGGAGCTAGTGAGGTACTGCAGAGGAAATGGATCTCAGTTAATCATTGGCATAGACGCAAATGCGCACCACACTCTCTGAGGAAGCACAGGCACAAACCCTAGAGGCGAAGCTCTGCTGCTATTCTTTATGGCAAATAATCTAGACATAATGAATAAAGGTCTAACATTAGCCACCACTTTTGTTAGTAATTTCATAAAAAACTGGAGTGTGTCAGAGGAGGAGAGTTGCTCGGACCACAAACACATAAGGTTTGAAATCTCGGGAATACAAAGGACCGTAGAAACCTACCGTGATCCTCGGAATGCAAATTGGGAAGCCTTTGGGGCAGACCTAACTAGCAAACTGACGAGTATCAAATCAATGGTAAGGAATGCGACTGAGGTTGACTGACGCGATCATCTCTTCTTTTGAGGAAAACTGCCCCCAGACTGTCAGAACACCTTGGTGGACCGTCCAGCTAGAAGCAAGGAGAAGGCAGGTAAGGAAAAACTGGAATAGAGCAAAAAGATCCGGCGATTGGGGGGAATATAAGACCTCTTTGACCGAATATAACAAGGAACTGAAGAGAGCAAAGATTATCTTGGAGGAGGTACTGCGAGGGCATTGATAGTAGCTCAGAATGTGCCAGACTTCAAAAAATACTGTCTAAGGACTCTCAGTCCTCAATTAACTCTCTTATAACTAGTGCAGGACCAGGACCAGTACACATCCACTGGGAAAGAAACGCTGACCGAATTCTTTCGGGTACACTTTCCCAGATCAACAGCCTTGGAGCAATCCCCAGAAACCTGGAAGAGTAGTGGACTTGAGAACTTCACGAGAAGAGCTTCAAGAGAAGACTGGCAGGTTTCAAAAAGGGTGATTGGCCAATCAAAGATAAAATGGGCTATAAGCTCATTTGAGCCACACAAATCACCGGGACCGGACGGTATTTGTCCAATAATGCTCCAGCAAGGACCAGACCTACTGACGAGCAAACTTTGCACACTACTAAGAGCTAGTCTGGTCTTACGATATATACCGAGAATTTGGAGGCTGACCAGGGTAGCTTTTATACCCAAGAATGGGCGTCTGGACTATTTTATGGCGAAGGCCTTTAGGCCCATCAGTCTTATGTTGTTTGTACTAAAGGCTCTTGAGAAACTAATGGACAGGTATGTTAGGGATGAAGTAATGGGAAAAAGACCATTTCACCAAGATCAGCATGCCTACACCGCAGGACGATCAACCGAATCGGCACTCCATCAGCTAGTAAGCAAAGTGGAGTCGACGTTCGAAACAAGAGAAGTGCTTTTAGGGGCATTCCTCGACATAGAAGGGGCGTTTGGTAACACCCCATTTCAGTCACTGACGAGACGAGGAACCTCGGATTAGAGGAGACCTGCTGCAGGTGGATAGACTGCATGCTCAAAAGTCGAGTGGCATATACCACCCTACTAAATGAGACTGTTGCAGTCCGGGTGGCGGGAGGATGCCCGCAGGGTGGAGTTCTCTCCCCTCTGCTGTGGAATCTCCTTATGGACGGACTGCTTGATAGTCTCAACAGGGCTGGTTTCAGCACTCTGGGATATGCAGACGATTTGGTCGTGTTAGTCAGAGGTAAGTTTAACAAAACAGTAAGGGAGTGAATGCAAAGGGCCCTGAAGATTGTGGTATCATGCCGGGCCACAGCGGCATCCCAGGCAACGAAAAAGCCGATGAGCTGGCTAGGCAGGGATCATCGGCATCCTATCTTGGTCCAGAGCCAGTACTGGGAATACCCAAATGTATGGCCCGTAGTGCACTAAAACTCTGGATCAGGGAAAAGCACAATGTCCATTGAAGAAACAGACAGGGGCACAGCAAGGCTTTTATCCAAGGACCTAGCTCTAAAACCGCAAAAGAACTGCTAATGCTTAGCAGGAATAAAGTGCGGATTACAACAGGCCTCTCGACAGGACACATGGCTGTCAAGTTTCACCTGAACAAGCTCAACCTGTATCAAGGAAGTCTTTGCTGCAGACTCTGCGATAAAGATCCTGAAACAGCGGAGCACATAATATGTCATTGCGAGGCTCTGGATCGCAAGCGACACTTTTTATTTGGGAAAGCTAGGCTAAAAACCGGAGGAACTATGCTCCCATCCTATCAAGGACCTGCATAAACTAGTGCAGGACACTGGGATAGGAGAATAGGTGCAGATATAGAAGGGGGACAAACACAATAGGCCTCACAGGTCGCGTGTTTCCGGCAGAGGACGGCCCCTTGTTATGGAAAATAAAAACTATTACGGTTACCGAGATACCAATGCTCGTACCTCAAATTTGTAGCACCCTGTATATTCGCTAATCGGAATAGGTTGTTACAATAAGCTGTTCAGATTAAAGAGGTTGCCCGGTATTACTTTTTATTTTTTAATCGATGGTATTACTAAATAATTATTACTGGAAAATATTCAGAAAAAGTAATTATTGTAATAATAAATAATTCTTGTTAAAACCCTACAAATCACATTACAAAAAACACTGTTTCACAAGAAAAACATCATTATATATCTGTCAATATTTCATTAAGGGGAACAAAAAATAAATCATAAAATTAACCTTCACAAGTGGCGTGCCCATTCTGACAGGTGTTTCTTGTATACAAACACACTGATTCTCAAACTTCCGAAATGGCACTCGTGACCTAGTTTACACTTGGCAATTCACCCTCCTATCTGAAACTTACCTCCGCTGGCTTAATGAAAACACAAGAGGGGAAGTATGGAACTAAGTGTGCCAGCAATGCGTACGAGAAAGGTCAGTTAAGAAGGGTGACTTAATGCGTAAATAAAATAGGGCGAAGAAAATATACGAAGGGGATCGTAAAGGAATTTGTGTTAATAGATTCATGTTTAAGTAGGGTATAAATATGAATAGATAATAATGTGTGTGTTTAAACGGAGTTTTTCGAATTCTGATTAAGATATTTATATGTATACCGGGTGCGTCGCAAAAGTGGAGCACCCCTATAACTTTTTTATTTTTGCAGATAAAAAACAAGATTTAGTATGTTAATATATGGTGTAAATTAGGATCGATTGACGTATTCAATTGTTTTTTATCACTTCCTGTTTCACCGGAAATGATGACAACTTTTGATTTTTAAATGGTACCCGGGTATAGTTTTACTTTAATCGATAGAAAATAACACTCTGAATAGAATGACATATCCGAGAACATATCATATGTCAACTTTTGACAATTCCGCTTAAAAAATCGTATTTTAAATTTCAATTTAGAGTGCCATGGCTGTGTGGCACAAAAACAACATTTTTTAATCAAGGGGCTTGGGAAAAAAGATAATCCATTTTTACTCTAACTTGTATTTTTCTACCTTTCTTAAGAGATATGCTAACAAAACTGAAATTAACTTTGAAATTGTAGGATATTCGTTACTTTTACAATGTGAAATTAAAAAAAAAACTACTAAGTTGCAGCTAAACCACAGATTTTTAGGCACAAAAAGAGTTTTTACAAAAATATCAAATACGTGTCGAACTTTTATATTAACCTTATGGGTTGTTAACTTCAGAATATTAAAAAAATAATTTTACTTTTTCGCTGGTCGTATTTTTAAGAGATCCTGTATTAGTTAAATCATTTCTTTTTAATTTCACATTGTAAAAGTAACGAATATCCTACAATTTTAAAGTTAATTTCAGTTTTGTTAGCAAGGTAGAAGAAAGCTCTTAAGAAAGGTAGAAAAAATACAAGTTAGAGTAAAAATTGATAATCTTTTATTCCCGATGAGTTATCGTAAAAATTCCAAATACGTCCCGAGATATTAGTCTTAGCTATACCCAGAATTTATAATTCTAGTTAAATTTTGTTTTTTAGCAAAATGGCAGCAACACAAAAATTACAAAAATTACATTCCTTTTTTTACACCCTGTATATCATAGAAAACTAAATCTCATACAAAATTTAGAAAAATCAGATCAATCTACGAAAAACGATCTTTAATATGCTAAAAAATCAACAAAATTGTTCTCGTTGAAAATGAGTAAAAAAATCGCTGTGCTATTTAATTTGACGGGCAGTTTATATGGAATACCGGGGGTACTAAAAAGTGAAAATGCATTTATTTAGTTTTAGAAATACCTACTAAATACCTACACAAAATGGACACTTTATAACGACACCTCCACAATTTTCGTATAAAATCTTTCAAATATTAATAATTTTAATAATTGAATTACTACACTATTATTTTAAACTATCGGAAAAATAAACAAAAATAACATAGAAAAACAACATAAGTAAAATTTAAAAATAATTAAACTGAGATGCTGAATGAATTATCAGAACGTCAACGGAAATCATAATAGACGTAAACCCAGAAGCGTTGATTGCAGAAATAAGAAGATGCGTAACCTTATAGGCGATTTCGTGGCAAAAAACCTGTCCGAGATGTACCTGGCATTACCGTCAGCCTGTCTGAGATTTAGTTTAGCACTGCGCCGCTGCGCGCTGATTACAGTACCGTAGTTCTGCTTTCAGTCGACAGAGTGAGACAGTGTTGCTAGAGCTACTGATTAATCCGCAAATATAGGGATTTTGGGTACAGTACGTTAATAATACGGATTTTCTATCATTAAACAATTTAATATAATACTAGCGTGTACCAGCGACTTCGTTCGCGTCGAATTAATCATTTGTAATAAATAATTATAATAATATATAAAATGTTCTCACATTTATGTCAGCATGAGAAAAAACAATATGGCGATGTTATTATATAACTTGGTAATATTTGAGGGGTAGTTTCATCTCGTTGGAATTTGACTTCGAAAAATTCGTTTAAGCAGAATCGTGGTTAAGAAATTACCCAACTTTTTGGAACACTCTGTATGATTTTTTAAAAAATTTCAAAATATGTAAAAAAAAACAAATAAATTATGCTTGTCTAAGCATTTTCTCGAAAGACTAACCGTTTTTTAAATAACAAATATTGTAATATTTGAGGGGCGTTTTCACCCTCTTGGAATTTGAGATTCGAGAAGCCCCTGCTTATCGAACCTCTACACCCCACAGTTAATCCGTTTACCAAAAATCAGCTTTAAACGTCAAGCAGTTTAAGCAGAATCGTGATTACTCAATGGTCATATTTTCTGAAACACCCTGTATAAATTTATAAAAAATCTTAAAATATGTAAAACAACAGAATAAAATATACGTGTTTAAGAGTTTTTCCGAAAAACTCACCGGTTTTTAAATAAAAAATATTTTAATATTTGAGGGATAGTTTCACCCCCTTAGAATTCGAGTTTCGAAAAATCCCTTCTTATCGAACTTATACAGAGTGCCTAAAAATTTATTTTAAATAATTATTAGATTCAAACGGCAATAACTCTGTTTAATTTAAATAGAACACCCTGTATATTTTACGAGAATCAGATGCACAATTTAATTGTCTATCAAATTATATTATACCATTTTTACCTATCTTCTAAGTTTCCGTAGAAAATGCATTTTCTTGTAATTTAGAACTTATTTATCAATATACCCATGGACTATTGACATTTTAGATTATTTTTAAAGATGTACAAATTTTTAAAGAGTACAAATATTAATATGTCGATATAATTCGTTTATTTCATTAAAAAATAAAAAAAAACTGTTTAAATATTTGTTAAAGAGGACCAATTAATATGATTCCAGTATTCAAACTACATTAACTGACTGTTTGCGTTGATTAATAATAATTGCTCCAAATACTAAAAAACTGAATTTTGCATGGGCATTAGACAGTGTGATAAAAAGTAACATCTTAAAAATGATATTTCATTTTTTAATAAATGCTTATTTATAACAACAAAGGCTTTAATTTGATAACTTATTATTATATTGATTTCTGACTCAAAAATCCACATTTATTTATAATAATTTATTAGCGAACACAATTAAGTATGTCATTAATTAGTATATGGGCGGAAATAATGGTGTTATATTTAATTAATGGTATACCCTTTTATAAAGATTTAAATAGTTTTCTTTTTGCATACAAATGGGCTAGTAATATTATCGTTTTGCTAAAAACGATAATATTACTAGTCTGTACATTTTGTACATTTGTTGCTTTAAAAACAATCTAAAATGTCAATATTCCATAGATATATTGATAAATGAGGTCTAATTTAGAAGAAAATGCATTTTCTACGAAAACTTGAAGGGATAGGTAAAAAATGGTATAATACAATTTGATAGACAATTTAATTGTGCATCTGATTCTCCTAAAATATATAGGGCATTCCATTTAAATTAAAGAAGTTATTGCCGTTTGAAGCTAATAATTATTTAAAATAAATTTTTAGACACTGTGTATAAGGTACTATTATTTTTATTATTGCAACACAATAACTGATCAATAAATAAACTTCATTAAATATTTAGTATTAAAAACATTGATACCCTTGGAGAAATGAAGCTTTAAAATTTTGACTACAATTTCACAAAATTGAAAATATTTCAAAAACGGTAAAGTTTAAGTATAATAAACCTTAATCAAATTTACCTTTATTTTAATCGTAGAAACTAAAAATGTAATAATATACAGGGTGTTCCATTTAAAAAAATACAACTTTGATATTTTTTATTTATTTGGGACACTCTGTATCTTGTAAAAATATTTTTAAATTGTAGCTCTAATAGTCCTTCAACGAACCCCAAACTTACAATTTGTAAAAATCTCATCGTTTAGCTACAATACTCCGTGTCGTATGTGGTGAACAACCCTGTATATTAAAACCGAAAGGTAACAGTCAAACACCAATCAAAAACCGACATACCTTATATATACTTTGCCCCTTTTTCATAATATGTAAAAATAGCCTAATTACTAATGTACTTTGAAATTATAAAAAATTATATATTGCTTAAATTTTTTGAACCATTGGATTTTTTCTGTGTTTTCGTTCCTCTAAATTCCTAATATCCTTGTTGCCATATTATCAAGATATTATGTTTTCTAACTAAAAATTAAGAATAAATCCAAATTTTTAAAATACTAAGTAAGTAATTTATCGGAAATCAGTAAAAAATACCAAAAATATGTGCTTTATACGAAAATTCGATAATAATACTGCAAAAAGGAATCGCGTGGCTTATATATTATTCGAAGTTCATACGAAGGCATAAATATCTGTACGGTGGCAACATGATAATAATGTCGGTCTGATTGCTGTCCTTAAAAAAACTTGTTTTACTTTTACTCTCCGTGACTTAATTTAAACCAAAGAGGATACCAGGCAAAAACAAAACCTAAAATAACCCATACGTTAAGCGTTTCAACAGGAAAATTTGTTTGGTTTGGTTTAGCTGCTCCGAAACGGCTTGACCGATTTTGATGAAATTTAATATGTATAATCAGTGGGTCTAAGAATAGAGGTTGTTAGCTATTTTTTATGCCCCTAGTGATAAGGATGTGCCCCACCAATTTTTTTTGGACAACATTTTTAGATTTGGCATTAAAAAATACATACAACCCTAAAATTTAGGGTTGTATGTATTCTACCATCAACCCCTATTTTTTAATAGGTGTAATTTTTTGTTACCATAACCTCCGAAACGGGTTAACCGATTTTGATGAAATTTTATATGTATATTTAATAGGTCTAAGAATAGGTTAGGAGAATAGGTGGTAAAAAAATTGGGTCGGCCACCCTTATCACTTAGGGGTGTAACTAAGTAAAATAAAATAAAATAAAAGCAAAAAAAAACACTAAATCACCACAATACACCAAAACACTTTTACTTTTACACTGGATCTTTTACTTTTACACTGGAACTTTTACATTAGCATCATCAGCAGATGATTATAAACTAAGTAGTTTTTTAGTGTTTTATTTTGCTGTGTAACACCATTCTGGTTCCAACCCTCAACTGTAGTGTAACTAAGTGATGAGGGTGGCCGACCCAATTTTTTTACCATCTGGACAAAAATTTTTATTTTTATTTCATGCCACATCACATTAAAAAATACATACAACCCTAAATTTTCACTTTCAAATAGGGGTTGTTTTTTTAAATATTTTGTTACCATACTCCTCTGTAACGGCTTGATCACGGTGGACCTAAAACCTTGTTACCAGGCTTATTACTTGTTTTTTGTCTGTTATTTTGAGGTTATTGTGTGATAATGCAATTAGCTTCTTCTTTCTGATCATGGATTTCTTAGCGTTATTATAGCTTTTTCTGTTTTCTACAGCAGTTTGTACAAGTTTTTCATTATAGTTTTTGATGTCTTCTGGATACTTCTTCATTGTCTTACATAATTCTGTGTATTCTATTCTATCTTCTATGCTCTTCTTTTCTTGAGAAGTGCTTTTCTCTCATCAGTCAGTTTGTTATTTTCGTTACGCCGCTGTGGGCCCTCTATGTTTTTTGCGCAGTTTAGCACAGTGTCTATGAGCTGTTGTGTGTTTGTTTCTTCTTCAGGTAGCCTGATACTTCCCCTAGGATATGCAACTTCCCCTAGGAGATGCAACTTCCCTTAGGAGATGCAACTTCCCCTAGGAGATGCAACTTCCCCTAGGAGATGCAAGACCTTGTCGTTGGTGGGGAAGCTCCTGCTTACTTCGCTAATTTTCCGAATGTCCCACTTGATATTTTCCGCCTCATTTTCCAGCTCAATTATCTTGGACTAGTGCGAAAGTGTTTGGCAGTTGTAAGTAGCTATATACCGGGTGTTGCATCGTTGGACGGGACATAGGAAGTCCCATGTCAATTTTAATGGGGTCAATTATTGGCTTCCCTAAGTATTTTAGAGAATAATTCTATTTAGGTTTATAGAACAGCACTAAAACCCACATTCAAAAGAATAACTTTAGAAATTTTTGATTAGCTCGTTTACGAGTTATCGCCGATTTCTTTTTAAATATTTCTCCTTTCTTATGGCCCTGTATTTACTTATGAGCACCAGTCAAGGCATAGTCAAGGTAAAAGATAACTGTCAAATAAAGTTGTCATTTCAGAAATTTATCTATTTAGTGCTTTATTATCAATTATTATTATTAAAAACTCACCTACATCGAAAATATTAGCCATGAATTACACTACCGAAGAAAAAGTATTGATGATTAAATGGTATTATCAAGGAAATAGTTATCAAAAGGTGTCGGACATGTTTGCTGTTCTGTATCCGAATAGACCGATACCTGGAAAATCTACAATCGCACGGAATATCCAGAGATTTGAGATCAAAGGTACCCTAATAAATAACTGCACATGTGAAGCAAGGCAGGAACAAAGAGAAGATGCAAGAAATGATACCGACTTGGAAGTTTTATTGTGCGTGAAAGAGAACGATGGAAAGATCAGCACAAGGAAACTTGAGGATGAAATAGGAATAGATCACACTACAGCGTTTCAATTTTTTTTTCGAAAAGCACCAAGAGCTACGAGATGGGGACGAAATACGGCGGCATGCGTTTTGTTTTGATATGATGGAAAGAGCAAACACGGATAGGGAATTTTTAAAAAACATATGTTTTACTGACGAATGCACGTTTACCTTAAATAATAAACCCAATATTCAAAATTATCGATATTGGAACAAAGAAAACCAACACAGGTTTGTCGAAACAAGGACGCAATATCCACAGAAAGTAAATGTTTGGGCAACTACTCGAAAATCATATTTTACCTGCTTTACATGATGCCGCTAGGGAAAATCAGGATGTTTGGTACCAAATGGATGGCTGCCCGGCACATAGAACCCTGGCTGTTCGGGAATATTTAGACAATAGTTTTAACGGAAACGTTATTGGCCTAAATCATACAGTAAATTGGCCAGCAAGGTCTCCTGATATTTCGCCAAATGATTTCTTTCTCTGGGGCCATTTAAAAAACAGGATATACAAGGATAAAAAATACCCAAATTTAGACGAGTTAAAAAAATGCTATTTCTGCCGAATGCAATAGAATTTCAGTTTACCAACTAGCGAATGTAAGAAGAGAATTTTATGATCGCCTGGGTTATAGCCTAGCAGTCGATGGAGGAATATTTGAACATCTTCTTAAATCCTAAAGTGCTAACAATTTAATAGTATCTAAATTAATAAGTTATTGAGTATTGTAATAATACTATAATTAACCTTGTAATTGATTACTTTATTTTACTTTAATTCATATTAATTTGTATTTATAAATACATCTTTAAGATTTCCGATGTAGGAATGAGCTTTCAATAATAATAAAGCACTAAATAGGTAAATTTCTGAAATGACAACTTCATTTGACAGTTATCTTTTACCTTGACTGGTGCTCATAAGTAAATACAGGGCCATAAGAAAGGAGATATATTTAAAAAGAAATCGGCGATAACTCATAAACGAGCTAATCAAAAATATCTGTAGTTATTCTTTTGAATGTGGGTTTTAGTGCTCTTCAATAAATCTAAATAGAATTATTCTCTAAAATAATTAGGGAAGCCAATAATGACCCCATTAAAATTTACATGGGGTTTCCTATGTCCCGCTCGACGATGCAACACCCGGTATATAGCGACGTTGTTCTATTCAATATATAATAATAAACAATTCAAAATATATCTACCTATATTAGGCAAAGTAATCCAGATAACAACAGAAATAATTTAAAAGGAACTAAAAAACTAACTCGTTTAATAATATTGTCATTGACGAAATTTTTATGCAAAAAAAGATTCTGATGGAGACAAAAGTGAAACTGCATCGTTTAATGCCGGAAACAATTTTAAAGTCAAACATCTCATAATAATATATTTCACCGGTCGAGTTCGGATTCGAGGAGCAGTGAGAGCTAACCCATAAAAATAAATTTGAAGCTGAGAGAAAGGGTCGACGAAACTGGGCTGAACAAAATAATATAATAAAGAGGAGAAGTTTTAGTTCGCCAACTTTTCGCCCGAGTTTTCATTTAGTTATTTTGCCGCTCGTACTCCGAAGCAAGGACAAGGACAGGAATACATTTCGGACGGTTTCTTTCGTTCTTACCGTTGTATATTTATTTTTTTATTAAACCATAGACTTAAAATAAAATATAGACTGAGCATCTCATTCATAAATAGCTGGAACATGCGGTCAGACAATGTCTTGTTATTGTTGTGTTATTGTTTTAGGTTATAACGAGTGCGACACGAGCGATAGATAGGTTGTCTCTGTCGTAACGGTCGTTCCCTGACGACTCTGTCGAGAAACACAACACTGTCTTTCGTTTCTCAAGTACGCACCTGAACTCTCCGTATCATAGCCGGGTAATTTTTTTACGAGGCTATAATTAAATCAAAAATATATCGTATTTAAACTTTTTATATTTTATTAAGATTTAGGACAGGTTTTTAAATAAAAGTTTAGAAAAAACGTCTTAGAGTCCAAAAGGATAAAAATAATAAAATACATGTTATAGAAGAAATTTTATAATCGATATTATTGTAATTTTTGAAATTAATAATAAATTAATTTTAGTCAAACATTTACAACCCCTAATATTAATCAAAACAGGATCTATTCCACAGATATCATAGAATCGGCGACAGGGAGAGAAAAAAAAAATATAATTGTTGTAATTTTTTTTCTGGTTAAGTGATGTCTTATTATGTAAATTAGAGAAAACATAAATCTGTTCCATTAAAGCAAGGAAGGCGATAGGAAGTGGATAAAATGAAAACTACATTTATTTAACTCGGTACTGTCTTTATTATACCGGGTGCGTCCCAAAAGTGGCTCATCCCCATAATTTTTTTATATTTTCAAATAAAAAAAAACAAGATTTAGTATGTTAGTATATGACATAAATTAGGATTGATTGACGCATTCAATTTATTTTGGTCACTTCCTGTTTCACCGGAAATTACTATAACTTTTAATTTTAAAACGGCACCCTCGGTATTTTTCTACTTTATTCGATAGAAAATGACACTCTGAATAGAATGACATATCATATGTCAACTGTTGACATTTTCGCATATGGTTTAATTGTAATTGTAACACGCGGTTCATAACGACAATTTGACTCGAAATACCAAGCGTGTGGTATCAATATATTCATAAAAAATGCTTTTTCCAAATATGCTAATGAGTCACCTTTGTTCCATTTGAAAAAATTGACATATGTATGATTAAAAATACGATTTGTACATCTTTTAACCGGCCTAGACAAGACACGAAACCTATTAGACGATCAAAACTATTTTTCCAAGGCTCCTTGATTAAAACGTAGTGTTTTTAACAACACCATGGCACCCTGGATTGAAATTTAAAATACGATTTGTTTTCAAGCGACAATGTCAAAAGTTGACATATGATATGTCATTCTATTCAGAGTGTCATATTTTATCGAATAAAGTGGCAATATACCGAAGGTGTTTTTAAAAATCGAAAGATGTAATCATTTCGGTGAAGAAGGAAGAGACCAAAAACAATTGAATACGTAAATAAATCCTAATTTATGTCATATACCTACTAACATACAAATTTATTTTTTTTTATCTGAAAAAATAAAAAAGTTATAGGGGTGAGCCACTTTTGAGACGACCCAGAAGTATATTAAAAATATTGTTTCATAATGTAATATCATTTTTAAAATTCTTGTATGTTATTTTAGATTCTGAAGATAATATTAGAATAAACCGGAATATATTTTTTAATAAAAACATTATTAATTATTAACAGGGTTATAATTATGATTTTGTTACAATGTAAGTAAGTAAATAATGTAATGTAAGAGAAAAAATTCAGATTTTACATTTTACTAAAAATATTATCTAAATAAGCGCCTTTCTACAACAACGCCACTGACTCCTAATGGGTAAATTGAGAGTTGCCTACCGGTCGAAAGTTGTTTCAAGACTTAAATGGATTATTTAAGTCAAATTTCTTGCAAATTTGGCACTGGCGAACCATATTTTATAGTTCTTGAAGAGAAAAAGTCAATAAAATAAACACTTAAGGACTACAAGCTAAGAAAATGCGTTAATACAGCCGGGGACAAAGCGGCAACAAAGCTTTACCGCACACGTGCGACGCGTACTACAAGGTAATAAATGAATGAATAGGGTCCCTCGCCTCTAATCGGTGTTGTCATATTGTAAAGAACTTATCCTTTTTAAACAGTATCCGACTTATAATTTAGTAGTATAAAGACTATTTAATACATCTATGGAATATTAAAACCTACTTTATTAAACTGTAGTATTAATATCTCAATATATGTGTATAACAAGAAACAAAATATTGATAATATTAAAGACGTGACAACATAGGCTGGATGAGGAAGGCTCGGTCGACTGTACCCAGAAGTAAACATGTGTACAAAAAAGATTGTTTGACCGCGTTGAGATGTAAATAGTGTAGTCTATATTTTATTTTAAGTCTATGTATTAAACAGTTTCTTAGTTTTTAATATTTTTCTGTTATGGGCTAGATCAAACTTTATTTCATAAAACATCCGTTCCTCTTCAGTTATCACACTATACAGGTTATATTATTCAATTATCTTAAAATATATGAGGATGTTTACGGATTATTTTGTTGCTTAAAAATATCTTTAACTATGTTCTTAATAGACAAAGCCAATGACTAAAGAATATAAGGACATGCAACGCCCTTATACGGGCTGCAGCAGAATTTGTGACCTTAGAGGCCATCCTTTTGATGACAAACAATGAGTCATTTGGTCACCAGCGACAATTTTAGCGATTTCTAATAGTTTGTGTGTAATAAACTTTGTATAAACTTTATTACAATGGTGATTAGTTGTTCAGCTTTCAAGTGTAAAAGCAGCAGAGATAAGAAAGAGCCAGGAGTTACGTTTCATAGGTAAATAAACAGTTCACTCCAACTTTTTAGCGTTTTCTTATAGAAGTCCGATAATTATTCTTCACTTTCAATGAGGAAGATGCATATATTTTATTTTTCGCCAGAAACTGTTCAATTTATTAGAATAAATATGTGTAAATGCAAAAAAAACTTTTTTCTTGAAAGCAGTACCACAATTATATAAAACGGGCCATTAAAATACTCTGGATAACGCAAACGACGCCTCGCGAATTGAAACGGTATTCTATTGGTCTGACGTCACCCGCCGTTCTCGTCGACGCGCGATGGCCAGCAGCAGCCAGACGTGTTCCGTTTATGTACGTATTTAGGTGGCGTACTAAGACATTTTTGTTGCTTTTAGCGTTGATTGAAGGAGCTTTTTATGCTTTTTTGTGCAGTTATTATATGTATGTGTTGTGTGTTCTAAGAATTTTTTAAGTAATGGCAGATTCCGGGTTTGTAAAAGCACAATGAGATAACTTGCCAAAGGTCGATGCTTTTATGTTGGCTGCTTTTATAAATACAAATTCCCAATTTATTGGTGCTGAATTACGACGAAAAAAACAGAGAGGTATGTAAGATTTATTCTTTGTAGTACTGAGGCATAGTTAAGTATAAGTAGGTACCTACTGTTACGAATTTTATATAGTTATAAATTAATGTTATAAATTTATTTTTCAGATCAGGTAGGGAGACGTATGGAGATAATGCTGTAGGTTATGTAGAAGTGAAAAGAGACAAAAATATTTGTTTAGTACGTGGAAATATAACTCCAGAGCATAGCGTGAAAAAGAAAGTTTTTTTTATATATTGACACCCATTATATCAGTAATGAAAATATTATACAAGGTGTCCCATAAGCAAACGCCAAAATTAAGTTACTTTTTTAAGTGAAACACCCTATATATTTTTGGATTCTTCGGAAATTTCTAGATATTCTAGATATATTTCATGTATATAATATATATTTCATTTTAATACCTATCCTCAAATGTTTACGAAATATTGACAGTTAAAAAGCGAAAAATACCTACAATTTTCTGCACCACCTTTTTTGAGACACCCTGTATAACTAGAATTAATTATTTTAAAAGAGAGTATATGAAAAACCATGCAACTTTTTTATTTAATGTTTTCTTCTAAAACTTGCAGTTAAGACTGTATGTGGGTGTCAAAATATAATGAATAACCCTGTACATTCAAATTTCATATACCTATGTAAGACAATATACATAAATATATGAACTTATATCAAAATGATCTTCACAACAATAAATCGTAAAAATAGAGGATAGTTTAACGTTTTTCATTTCATCTCCTCTCATGGCCTTGGACCATTCTTTTTCTGTTATTTATAAATATCACTAATTACTAATTATGTATTAATTAACACAAATAACGAAAATTTTTACTCGGATTCAACAGCGTTTAAAAGCAAACTGTGTAAAATAAACACGCGTCTGGCTCCACTCAGCTAGAAGAACGGCGGGTGACGTCACAGCGGCAAGGCGCGGTAGAGAGCGTTTGCCCGGCCATTTAAATTAACAATATTTAATTATTTTATATTAGAGGCATTTCTTAACCGATATCAAAGATTTTTTTTTGTTCAATTTGTAATTATATGAAATATTTTTTAAAACCATTATTTAAAAACATGCATTTTCCTCATTAACATCGATATGTACGTGATATGTGCTATACGTCGATACTAGTTTTGTACCTTTTGTTAACATTATAATACGTTTTTTTCGTAATTAATTAGTATGATCCAACATAGGCGTAGTCAAAACAATTATCAAAAAATATAAATATTGCTTCAAACAGCTAGGTTAAGAAAAATATGTGCCACAGCACTGTTTGGTGACATTGGCACAATTTGCTGTCGGGTGTTATTTGTCCTTGGATTCTTTAGTCATTGGTCAATTATATCGGTCAAACAAATTTTGCTCTTAAAGGATTTATTTAGAATGCTGTTACATATATTTTTTAGACTCAGTAGGTGTTGTCGATTTTCTATAAATACCGTCGTATCATAGTCTTTGACGTGTTGTTTTAATATATATATATATATATATATATATATATATATATATATATATATATATATATATATATATATATATATACTATATATATATATATATTATATACTATATATATATATATATATATATATATATATATATATATATATATATATATATATATATATCCATTATTAAATTAAAATTGCTACACATTTAAATCTCCCTTCAAATTGTAAAACTATAAATAATAATACTGTATGATTGTCCTCTTAAATTATTCTTATTTTCCATGTTTTACTTAGTTGCAGAGAACCACAAATGTTTTAATAATGGAATAACTGTTACTTACAATAAACATTAAATAGTGACTCTGTATCATATTATATATTTTCTGAAAATCTTATTTAGTCTTTAAAAAAAATAGAAAAACGGAATTCTCAAGGGAAATTAATATCTAATTCAAAATGGTGCATCTAGAGATTGAGTTCGCCCAAGTTTTCGTCCGAGTTTTCATTCAGTAATTTTGACGGTCGTACGTTTACACTAGTAAGGGAGAAGAACGAATCCTCGTTAAGTTCATTTAGCCCTTTTTTGTAATTTTCAATCGATGACTACTTTTCCCAACTCTCTGAAATTACTGAAATTACCCAGTAGGTGAGTTTTCTTTAACAATATCAATATCAATATATAACAAATTCAACTTCAATATATAAAAAATACATAAAAATCTAATTTAGACTGCTTGAAATAAAGAACTAATACAATAATATCTTAATAAGGATTTTAGAGTATTCGGAATGACTGGTACACTTCTAGGAAAAGTTCGAAAAGAGGAAAATAAACAATTCGTTTACTTTTGTTCCTTTCCACTTAATTTTCGTAAAAACAAATAATTTGTCCGAACAAACGACAAATGTAAAACTTGAAAGTTTTATGCCATGAACATTTTCAAAGTCAAACAGCTCATAATAATCTGTTCCATAGGTCGAGGTTAGATGCGAGAAGTGGCGAGAGTCAACACACAAAAATAAATTTAAAGTTGAAAGAGATCGCAAGCTAAACTCGACTGAACAAAATAATATAAAACGAGAGAGAAGTTAGAGTTCGCCCAACTTTTCGTCCGA
The DNA here is from genome assembly GCF_002938485.1 of Sitophilus oryzae. Classification (NCBI taxonomy): domain Eukaryota; kingdom Metazoa; phylum Arthropoda; class Insecta; order Coleoptera; family Curculionidae; genus Sitophilus; species Sitophilus oryzae. The sequence goes on along the minus strand of NW_022147423.1, from coordinate 288,682 downwards.
GTTTTCATTCAGTAGTTTTGACGATCGTACGTTTAAACTGGTGAGGGACAAGAACGAATCTCCGTAAGTTCACTTAGCCCTTTTTTTGATTTTCAATTGATACTACTTTTCCCAACTGTTTAAATTTCTGAAATTACACTGTAGGTTAGTTTTCTTTAAGTAAACGCAACCTTTTTCCTATTTGATTTAGGTCCTATTTCTCACGTATCAATATATAAAAAATACATAAAAATCTAATTTAGACAACTTAAAATATAGAACTAAAACAATAATATTTTAATAAGGATTTTAGAGTATTCGGAATTACTGATATACTTCAAGGAAAAGTTCGAAAAGAGGAAAACAAAGAATTCGTTTACTTTTGTTCCCTTCCACTAAATTTGCGTAAAAATAGAATTTGTCCGAACAAACGACAAATGTAAAACTTGAAAGTTTAATGCCATGAACATTTTCAAAGTCAAACAGCTCATAATAATCTGTTCCATAGGTCGAGGTTAGATGCGAGAAGTGGCGAGAGTCAACACACAAAAATAAATTTAAAGTTGAAAGAGATCGCAAGCTAAACTCGACTGAACAAAATAATATAAAACGAGAGAGAAGTTAGAGTTCGCCCAACTTTTCGTCCGAGTTTTCATTCAGTAGTTTTGACGATCGTACGTTTAAACTGGTGAGGGACAAGAACGAATCTCCGTAAGTTCACTTAGCCCTTTTTTTGATTTTCAATTGATACTACTTTTCCCAACTGTTTAAAATTTCTGAAATTACACTGCAGGTCAGTTTTCTTTAATTAAACGCAACCCCTTTACTATTTGATTAAGGTTCTATTTCTCGCATATTAATGTATAAAAAATACATAAAAATATAATTTAGAATGTTTAAAATAAAGGAATAATACAATAATATCTTAATAAGGATTTTAGGGTATTCGGAATCACTGATATACTTCTAGGAAAAGTTCGAAATGAGGAAAATAAACAATTCGTTTACTTTTGTTCCTTTGCACTTAATTTTCGTAAAAACAAAGAATTTGTCCGAACAAACGACAAATGTAAAACTTGAAAGTTTAATGCCATGAACATTTTCAAAGTCAAACACCTCATAATAATCTGTTCCATAGGTCGAGGTTAGATGCGAGAAGTGGCGAGAGTCAACACACAAAAATAAATTTAAAGTTGAAAGAGATCGCAAGCGAAACTCGGCTGAACAAAATAATATAGAGCGATAGAGAAGTTAGAGTTCGCCCAACTTTTCGTCCGAGTTTTCATTCAGTAATTTTGACGATCGTACGTTTAAACTGGTAAGGGACAAGAACGAATCTCCGTAAGTTCACTTAGCCCTTTTATTTTAATTTTCAATCGATGACTGCTTTTCCCAATTCTTTAAAATTTCTGAAATTACACTGTAGGTTAGTTTTCTTTAAGTAAACGCAACCTTTTTACTATTTGATTTAGGTCCTATTTCTCTGACGTATTAATATATAAAAAAATACATAAAAATCTAATTTAGACAACTTAAAATATAGAACTAAAACAATAATATTTTAATAAGGATTTTAGAGTATTCGGAATTACTGATATACTTCAAGGAAAAGTTCGAAAAGAGGAAAACAAAGAATTCGTTTACTTTTGTTCCCTTCCACTAAATTTGCGTAAAAAAAGAATTTGTCCGAACAAACGACAAATGTAAAACTTGAAAGTTTAATGCCATGAACATTTTCAAAGTCAAACAGCTCATAATAATCTGTTCCATAGGTCGAGGTTAGATGCGAGAAGTGGCGGGAGTCAACACACAAAAATAAATTTAAAGTTGAAAGAGATCGCAAGCGAAACTCGGCTGAACAAAATAATACAGAGCGATAGTGAAGTTAGAGTTCGCCCAACTTTTCGTCCGAGTTTTCATTCAGTAATTTTGACGATCGTACGTTTAAACTGGTGAGGGACAAGAACGAATCTCCGTAAGTTCACTTAGCCCTTTTTTTGATTTTCAATTGATACTACTTTTCCCAACTCTTTAAAATTTCTGAAAATACACTGTAGGTTAGTTTTCTTTAAGTAAACGCAACCTCTTTAGGTCCTATTTGTCGCATATCAATACATAAAAATATAATTTAGACTGCTTAAAATAAAGAACTAAAACAATAATATCTTATTAAGAATTTTAGAGTATTCGGAATGGGATATATACACTTCTAGGGAAAGTTGGAAAAGAGGAAAACAAAGAAATTTGGTGAATGAAAGGCAAAAATAAAACCATAAGTTTAAAACTACAAACAGTTTCAAAGTCGAACACCTCATAATAATCTGTTTCATCGGTCGAGGTTAGATCGTAGAGAAACAGCGAGAGTCAACGTATAAAAATAAATTTGAAGCTGGGAGAAATCGCTTGCGAAACTGGGCTGAACAAAATAATATAAAGCGGTTGAGAAGTTTTAGTTCGCCAACTTTTCGTCCGAGTTTTCATTCAGTAATTCTGACGCTCGTACTCGAGGCAAAGATAGGGCAATAGCAAATCTCGCTAGGTTTGCTTTGATTTCCTTGCGTTTTATTTTACTTTTCTATTATACAGGGTGGTCCGAACTGTATTCCGGAAACTTCGGCAGCATATTCTGCAGATAAAAATAAGTAAAAAATTTGTATAAATATATGTCCTAAAATGATTAGTTTCAGAGATAGAGGGTGTAAAAGTTTCATTTTAATTTCGATTTTTTCCAAATAATTTCTGAACTAACGTCAATATTTGGACGAAAATTGGTGTGTAGGAGTTTTTTAACATGAAAAATTTGATTTTGATGTCAGTATGGCTCCTACTAGTAGAGGGCGCCACCTACATGTGTTTTAACTGTTTTGAAGCGTAATAATGTTTTGTACGTACCTGTATAAAACTACCGAGGAAAAAAATATAGGTACATCTCTGTAACTTTTTACGTAAAAAATATCTCTTGGTGAAAATCGCTACGAGCAACCGTTCTCAAGATATTTAGAATGGAAATAGTCAATACATTGCATGAGCTTAGCCTCATCTCAATGTTGTTTTAATGTGTAAAATGTAAACGTGTGTGTGGATTAACTTTAATTGTTTTAATTGTTTGATGATATCCTTGTATATGAATTTTTAAAGTAGCTCAACCTAAGACGTTTATGGATATAAATCACCAGATGGCGGGCGTATTTCACAGTCTTTTACTACAGAAAAATATTTTTTGTTACTCTGAATTTTGAAGCGACCAATAAAAACAGAGAAAATAAAAATCGATAATTTTCGGACTGTGCCAATTGGTTACTAATCGACCAGATACTTTTTGTCTATTAGATATGCTATAAAAGCTGGTAATTATACAATTCGACCATTGTAAATACCCGACAAATTCCGCAAGGCCGACGAGGCCGATGCTTTTCACTGATATGAAAAAAAAAATGTTTGTTTAGATAATTTTCCAGATATTTTTTCTTTCTGAATGCACATTTTAAGGTATTTTATATTCTTTGTCCCCTTGACCTAATATCCTGGTTGCACGTACGGAAGTTCTGTTTCTTCTAGTTTTAGAAAATGTTCTTATTTCTTTGTAGTTGTAGTGGTTGTAGTGTAAAATTAGATTAATTTTATTAAGTTTAACTATAATGTTTAGTGTAGAATACCAGAAATAGTTTAGTAGTGTTTTTATAGTTTATTATTTTGTAGTTAAGTAGTAGGTGAAGGGATAATTTGGTTATTTTTTCTTTTTGTTTGATTAATTAGTAAGTTTGTTAATTTTTTCAGTGTAAAATACAAGAAGTAGTTGTGTAGTGTTTTTATAAGAGATTATATTCGTTTATTTTGTAGATGAGTAGTAGGTGAAGGTATTTGGGTATTTTTTTTTGTTTTTCAATAAATCAAATAATAATAATAGTTAGTTTCTAAATACTATACAAGGTGAGTTTCCTACGATCTTCTTTATGGGTATCTCGGAAACTACTGGAGATAGAGAGTCGGTTAAATGGGGAAAGAATTGCAGTTTTGTGGGGTCATAAATATGCGCCTTCCGGATTTTTCGGCGAAGTTCCAGGCTTACTAGACATTTCGAAAGAAACAAATTTTGGCTATTTTAAAACTTGTCTCTAATTTCATTATAATCTACCGTATAATCGAATAAAAAGGGCGTCAACGATGGCTATGAAATGAAGATCGTTGTCATTTTATATGTAAAATTACATGGGAAATATCATCGATCGGGAGATATCATCGATCGATAAAAGTTGTAGATAATCACATACCTAATGAGTTTGTGTTTTCTGTTTTTTTTTCTAAAGCCTGTCATTTTTGACATATGACACAAACATTATGTTTTTTTTTAAATAGAAACCCTAGTTGGCCATGACTTCATAAAAAGCGCCATTCTTTAAGCTTTTCAGCGATATAGGTATAATATGTTTTTTTTCGAAAAATTACAAGTTATAGCCAATTCTTTTCTTTCTTGGCTAATTCCCATACCAATAATACCATACCAATTAGTTGGCATCAAAACTGTAAAAAGTTTTATGTTTTCAAAAAAAAAAATATCGTAAAATTCGTAAAGCACTCAATTTAGAATAAAATAATCTAAGTATGAAATGATTCTCTTATAAACCTGCATTAAATCAAATTAAAATAGGTATGTAACTTTTTTTAAATATTTATTAATAGCAATTAGCATTATCATAAATTATAAATAACGTACCAACATATCGAAATAATAATTTCTTTGTTAATACGGTTTGGAATTCTTAAAATAACAGGCAAAAATAATCCACAATTTACAATAAAATAAAAGTTTCGTTTAAATTTCTTAATCAGCTGATCACTATTAAAGTTCGCAGAAACCCGAAATAACGAAAATAATCGATATTTTTGACTCCGCCCCGAAAGGTTCACGATTTGTCCTCCAGTTGGCAGCACATTTTGTCTAGTTGGTTGAACAACTTTAAGAATATATAGGGTGTTTCAAAACAAATGCGAAAAACTTCAGGTGATTCCTTGTTCAAAATAAAGGGTAGTTTGCTTTATAAACGTTGGGTCAAAAGTCAACCATTAGGGAGATATCGCGATACAAAGATGGCGGAAAAATAATGTTTTTATTTTTTATCTTGAAAATGAAAAGAGATAGACTAATGAAATTTTACGGAAGCATTACTGTTATGAAAACACACTTTCTGGTAATTTTTCACTTTTTAAAATGAGTGGAAGGGGTTGAAATAAACTACCCCTATCATTCTTGTTAATGAAATTTAAAGAAAAATCTTATCAAACACATGCAAAAAAATAATTTTGATAGTTTAGTTTATTTAGAAACTTTTTATCCTTGTGTGTTTTTTGATAAAACTCACCGATTTGAAATTAAAAAATAAAATGTAAAGCATTACATGTCAGGACAAAAAACATTTTTAGATAAAGAATCTAGTGGGCAGCTGTAATTTTTTTAGGAAAAAATCTAGTCGGCCGCTGTCACTTTTTAGGATGTTTCTAATATTGTTTTATTTGACATTACCCTACTGCCAATACGTTATTATCTAGATTATTATTATTATCATTATTATCACTAGATTTTTAACCTAAAAATATTTTTAGTCCTGACATGTAATGCTTTACATTTTATTTTTTAATTTCAAATCGGTGAGTTTTATCAAAAAATACAAGAGATAAAAAAGTTTCTAAACAAACTAAGCTATCCAAATTAATTTTTTTGCATGTGTTTGATAAGATCTTTTCTTTAAATTTCGTTAACAAGAATGATAGGGGTAGTTTATTTCAACCCCTTCCACTCATTTTAAAAAAGTGAAAAAATTACCAGAAAGTGTGTTTTCATAACAGTAATGCTTCTAAAATTTCATTAGTCTGTCTCTTTTCTTTTCAAGATAAAAAACCCGAACATTATTTTTCCGCCATCTTTGTACCGCGATATCTCCCTAATGGTTGACTTTTAACCCAACGTTTATGAAGCAAACTACCCTTTATTTTGAACAAGGCATCACCCCCTGAAGTTTTTCGCATTTGTTTTGAAACACCCTGTATAAACAAGGATGATATGCTCGTATGAGCGAAACACGTGTCACTGTTTAACATTATATAAAGGTTGAGACCGAGACTTTGAGTCTTTTTTCTACCTCTTTTTTAATAATAACTAGTTAGTCAACATGTTTAATTTATGTCAATGATGACAGGTATTGGTAATTTTGATTTCACATATCTCGAAAACCATTACTCATAGGAGTTTTACCGAGAGATCTTTTTTATGTAGAAAACGTGGTAAATGTATAATTTTTTACTCACTAGTTTTATACAAGTACGGACGAAATGTTATTACTCTTCAAACCAGCTAAAAATATGTAGGTGGCGCCCGCTCCTGATAGAAATCATGTTGACATCTAAATCAATTTCTCATGTCAAAAAACTCCCAGACACCAATTTTCATTCAAATATTGACGTTACTGCAGAAATTATTTGGAAAAAATCGAAATAAAAATGAAACTTCTACTACAGGGTGTAGTTCAAAGAGTAGTGTAAAACCTTATTTTTAAAAAGGTACCTAGTATTATATTTTCTAGCACTCCTTTACCTGTATTTTTATTATCTGCCTTATTATTTATTATGTATAATTTTCAGGATCAGTGTGTTGCAGATGAAACCTAAGTCATTCATTACATAGAAACAAAGATATTTTTATAATATATTTATTATTAAAACTCGAATAATTTCTGTGTTAAATAATTGTTCTTAATTTATTGAACTTCTCGAAGAGTTTTCGATCGATTAGCCTTTCCTCTTAATATTGCTTCTAAATTCTTCTAGACTTGACTAAATATTTTAAAAATCAAACTCGTATTTGGCTAATACAGTGAACCAAAGAACGTGCAACTGACCCATAATCGACAAAGAAATAAACCGTCGACCCTGCATTCCCCTTTTCTTTATAGCCCAATAATTTTAGACTTTTTCAACGAAAAAATGGACTTTTCACGAAATTTTAACTTTCCTTTAAGTATGATATTTATAGGGAAATTAAAATAACTTTGGTTACACATCATAATACGACCACCAGCAAACTCCATAAGACGACGCATGCCACTGATAAAAAAGATAGACTTGAACTAAATTCGTTGTTGAAAATAAAAATTTAGTGGCAAGAGAATTTATTTTAGCGTAAAAAAAAATATGTTCCCTGAAGAAAAACTCTCTTAACTCAAGAAAACTTGTTCTCTTGAAAAATTCGAAAATTTCTCTTGAATCTATTTTCATTCAACCAAGTGCAAGTTACTTCGTTTGAAGATAATAACAAAAATACGCTAGGAAGTACTTCATTCAAGAAACATGGCCATTTTTCCAATAGTTAAATACTCTTTTGATGAAAAATAATAACGACACGCCAAAGACGATGACGAAGGATGGTATATACAATCAGTCGGCAGTCCGATCAGTCGTATGTCGCATTTCATAGGTCGCACATCATAGTACGCACGGGTTTTGTTGCTTGGAATTTTGCATAATTTGCTTTTTAGACGCATATCATATAACAAATTAGTGATCGTTATTAACATGTTTTTATCATTTTTTATGGACAAATTTTAGAATATATGGATTCTTTAAAGGAGTTTCTGAAAAAATGGAAATTAGAGCATTTATTTGCTTTATTTGAAGGTAAGAGACATTTACCTAATGCACCTGTTTAGATAATGCATGCCTGACTATAGATAGAATAAGAATATAGGTATCGATTTTTTTATGCAAATAATTACAAAAATTTCAAAATGTGACAAAAGCTTATAATTTTAATAATTTGTTTGCTTTACTTTGATTAATCGTGATGTAACATTTTTTTGTAATTTATAGAGTGATGAACCACCCCAAAAAATACCAAGGAGTGAAGAAGCAGAAATAACTACCTACTATCGAGGAAAATAAAATCACTTTACTTACTACAGACTAGGAAAACCTAAATTTATCAGAAAATAATATACCTCGTAATATGCCTGTATGCCTGTATATGATGTATAGACTTCTCTTAGATCAAAATAAATTTTAGTTGAGTCAATGGTATTCGCTATTGGTTTAAGAAAAGTGTCTCTTTAATCAAGAAATGTCCCTTTTCAATCAAGAATTTTTGAATGAATTAAAGAAACTATTGTTCTTGTAGCAAGAACTTCTTAGCATATTAATTTTTAGCTTAAGAAAAAAGAGTTAATGCTTTGGGCAAAGAAACGTCGTTCTTGGCCTTATTGAAAAGCGCCAATCATTCGGATCAAAGTCATATTCATTTCGACTGAGAGATCCTTTTTTTCAGTGATGGTGTCACTGATGACTTGCGCCCAAAGTTGTTTTAATTTCCCTTCTTTGAAATGTTATCATATCGTTGGATGCTGAAGATACCTTGGGCAGAGCACATAACGAATCCGTATTATATCGCAGAAACCAAGAGAGAGGGGGGTATTTTTTTAGTATAATTAACAAAAATTTAATTAACATGCTTTGGACATATTCTCAGGAATGGCAGATATCACCTACTTGCTTACAACTATATCATCTAAGTCGTATTCTCTTGTCTGAGAAACCGTGATCTCATGGAATCAGGTACATCCATTTACTCTAGTTTTCCATGTCTGTCGGTTCATTGCTTCAGTTAGTAGAAAGTTAGCTTATTTCAGTATTCGTCGACGACATGTTGTGAAAAATCTGTCTTTCACATTCAACTAATTTAATATAGATGCATTTGTGCGTTTCTCTCTCCATGATATTCGTAACAAATCTCGCCAGCACCACAAATGTATCTATTCTTCGTATGTCTCATGTTTTCAACGTCCAGAATTCCGCTCCGTACGGAAGATTGAGAATATGATGTTCAGCTTTTCTGGGCAATCGTTGACCAACTTTGATGGATACTGAGTCGATCGCTTTTACCGCTGTTTGACTTGCAGATAAGATGGCTATTTTTTGTTTCCGATGGTTCCTAAAAAAAGAAAGTTGGCCAAAGAATGCCTAGAGAAGCTGAACAAATTAGACACAGAAAATAAAGTCTTCCTACTGTGGGTTCCCGTTCACCAGGGGATAAAAGGCAATGAAAACGCAAATGATCTAGCTAGAAAAGGAGCGAACACTCCACTAACTGGACCAGAACCATTCTGCTTTCCAAGCGGAAACCAACAAAAAGGCGGAACTGAGGAATCTGTAAGACGTCATCCGTAACTGTCTAAGACACTCGAAAAAGTTCCTCAGAAATTACAAAAATCAAAGATTTTCCTTGATTTAAGTAAAAACAATCTTTGGATTGTCATTGTCACGGGGTTTCTAACATGACACTGTCTCCTCAACGGACACCTCAGTAGGCTGAAGATGAGAAACAACGGCGAATGCACCTTATCACTGAGTGTGCCGAGACGACGACCATTCGTGTCATGAACTTTGGTACGGCTGATGTCGAGGATGGAGAACTGGCCCCTGTGGAACCGTCTCAGATACTGGCTTTTGTTAAAGTACTAAGACTGTATGATGAGTTATAACTCAAGAAAGGGGAACTCACAATAGATCTGTAAGGTCGCGGTGATTAACTCCTCTCCTAAACATTCTACATTCTGTTAGGCAGGTTCTTATGGCTCCTGTGATGGAGATGGGAAATCAATGACTTATGATAATATGTCCTGTTCCTTTGCTCCACGTAAAACGGCACTTATATGTTGACCTTGATCTAAAGTTATTGGGCTACACCACCGTCTAAAAAATAAATCGCTGCGTGGAGCGTTCGGTCCTCCGCCTTTTCGCACCGGGTCCGGCCGCGACCTTCTCAAGGGTTTCGAGTTCCAGTCCGTCGTCGTCGGCAGGCCGGTCGCTCGCTCGCCGATTTCGTCTCTGTCCCTCCTTCTCTCTCTCGGCGGCGGCGGCGTGTCGCTCCTGCTTCGGCCGGTCCGGGCCACCCGACCGCCCCCCGCCCCCGCGCACACCCAGACGATCGCACGTCGAAGCGCAGAGACGGAGCAGGAATTGCATCTATTTTTTTGGTATTTATTTTTAATTTGATGTGAATAAATGATCAAACTACAGGTGGGCAAAGATTGAATGTGTCGTTCATTTGAACGAGTACTAAAAAGGAATCGTGAGACTCGATTCACCGTTTAGAATACAGTTCGTTTAATTGAACCGCGCGTGGCCAGCACGGTGTTGTATTATTGTTCAGAGACTGGGCTTGAGAATAAACCAGGAGTACACGCAAAACTTAGTAAACTTTTATTGAAAAAACGGCAGATACACTATAAACAGAAACTACAACTATAGATTATTATCGTTGTCACGACATATACACATAATACAGCCAGCAAAACATACATGACGAATTGTCTGGTTATCTACCCACGGATCCATAAAATTTAAACGAACGAGTTGTAAAAAAGAGTCGTGAGAATTGAATCGGATCACAATGCGATCGTTCGTTTCTACAGCGCGTTCATTCAAAAAGTCGTGAGAATTGATTCATTGCTTACGATACAGTTCGCTCATTGAATCGTGGCCAGCACGGATCCATAAAATTTAAACGAACGAGTTGTAAAAAAGAGTCGTGAAAATTGAATCGGATCACAATGCGATTGTTCGTTTCTACAGCGCGTTCGTTCAAAAAGTCGTAAGAATTGATTCATTGCTTTCTATATAGTCCGCTCATTGAATCGTGGCCAGCACGGATCCATAAAATTTGAACGATGAGCCGTAAAAACGAGTCGTGAAAATTGAATCGGATCACAATGCGATCGTTCGTTTCTACAGCGCGTTCGTTCAAAAAGTCGTGAGAATTGATTCATTGCTTACGATACAGTTCGCTCAATTGAATCGTGGCCAGCACGGATCCATAACATTTGAACGATGAGCCGTAAAATAGAGTCGTGAAAATTGAATCGGATCACAATGCGATCGTTCGTTTCTACAGCGCGTACATTCAAAAAGTCGTGAAAATTGATTCACTGCTTACGATACAGTTCGCTCAATTGAATCGTGGCCAGCACGGATCCATAAAATTTGAACGATGAGCCGTAAAATCGAGTCGTGAAAATTGAATCGGATCACAATGCGATCGTTCGTTTCTACAGCGCGTACATTCAAAAAGTCGTGAAAATTGATTCACTGCTTACGATACAGTTCGCTCAATTGAATCGTGGCCAGCACGGAACCATAAAATTTGAACGATAAGCCATAAAATAGAGTCGTGAAAATTGAATCGAATCACAATGCGATCGTTCGTTTATAGCGCGTTCGTTCAAAAAGTCCTGAGAATTGATTCATTGCTTACGATACAGTTCGCTCATTGAATCGTGGCCAGCACGGATCCATAAAATTTGAACGATGAGCCATAAAATAGAGTCGTGAGAATTGAATCGGATCACAATGCGATCGTTCGTTTCTACAGGGCGTACATTCAAAACGTCGTGAAAATTGCTTCACTGCTTACGATACAGTTCGCTCAATTGAATCGTGGCCAGCAAAGCTCCATAACATTTGAATGATGAGCCGTAAAATACAGTCGTGAGAATTGAATCGGATCACAATGCGATCGTTCGTTTCTACAGCGCGTACATTCAAAAAGTCGTGAGAATTGATTCATTGCTTACGATATAGTTTGCTCAATTGAATCGTGGCCAGCACGGATCTATAAAATTTGAACGATGATCCGTAAAAAAGAGTCGTGAGAATTGAATCGGATCACAATGCGATCATTCGTTTCTACAGCGCGTACATTCAAAAAGTCCTGAGAATTGATTCATTGCTTACGATACAGTTCGCTCATTGAATCGTGGCCAGCACGGATCCATAAAATTTGAACGATAAGCCATAAAATAGAGTCGTCAAAATTGAATCGAATTAGGGACAATTTTTAAGATAGCCACAATTTGTTTTTTTTTTCGAAATATCTAGTAAGCCATAAACTTTTTAAAAAATCTGAAAGGCGCATATTTATGACCCCACAAAACTGCAATTCTTTCCCCATTTAACCGACTCTCTATCTTCAGTAGTTTCCGAGATACCCATAGAGAACATCGTAGGAAACTCACCCTGTATAAATCAAAAAAAGATTTAAGTTTTCTGTGAGCTTGCAGTTATGATTAGAAATAGGACACTCCGAAAAGAGAGCTTACAGGTTTTATTCGACTGTTAGACTCCTAGGGTAATTCCGGGAGAGATGGACCACCGCCTGAGATGGACCAGTCGCGTAACTTCCACGGTAACCGTTAGGGGGTGCTACTTTTAATGTGTACGTGAGCCAAGTTACGTTTCAGTGACGCTTGAACAGTTGCAAGTATAGAATGCATTTACAGCGTTTGCAAAATAATTTTTTCGATTTTAAGACGTGCTATAATTTTTGAACCTGATTTTGAGGAAGCGATTTTGTCTAAATGTAAGTATTTCTTTAAAATTTTTTGTTAAATATATAATGTTTAGTAGTAGTGTAAGCCCTGAAATGTAACTAAATTTTAGGTTATTGTGTGGTCCATCTATCCCCGAAATTTGGGATAGATGGACCGCACACACATGAACCGGTATAATTTTGTTTTTTCATAATGCCGACGAGATACAAACGGAAGCTAAGTGCAGAAAGGGCCCCGTGGTCAGAAAATGACCTAAATAATGCCATAACGGCAATTAATTCAGGAACGACGGGTGTTAACGCTGCCGCCAGGCACTTTAATGTTCCAAAGGCTACTTTACTTAGACGACGTAAGTCTGGAAATTTAAAAAAAAACGGATCGTTAGGTCCCTCATCGACTTTGAGAGATGCAACTGAGGTAAAATTAGTAGCCCACATGAAAAAACTCCAAAAGTTTGGATTTGCCCCAACAAGACTTGATGTACATCAGATAGCTTTTGCTTGCTGAGCAATTAAAAATCAAGCATCGTTTTGACACGTCCATCAAACTAGCAGGCTATGATTGGCTTAACCTTTTCTTAAATCGGCATCCTGATCTTAGCGTTAGAGTAGCTGAAGGGGTGTCAATAAACCGTAAAACTGCTGTGTGCCACGAAATCGTAGAAAACTACTTTCAATTGTTAGAAAGTATTCTTGAAGGAAATCAGCTCTTAATAAACCGGGCAATATTTTGAATGTTGATGAAACAGAAAAACCAAAAAAAGGAACGCGACTGAAAAGAAAAGCAAATTACATAAGAAACTAACAACGCAATCATCGAAAAGTGCAAGACCAAGTAAGTAATAGGCTTAGACCAAGTAAGGAAAGAGAATCGTTAACCAGGACTTCTGAGTCAGAGGGTAATGTGTCTTTACACGATGAGAGCGATGGCTTTGAAGATTGGGAAGAAAATAACTGCGCTGGTTGTGGTGAAAATTACAAAATCACAACAAAAACCGACTACTGGGTTCAATGCACTGTATGCACTCGATGGCTGCACGAGTCATGTCTAAAATACGAAGATTTGTGTGATCGGTGTGGAAAAAAGGCTGTTACTGTTTATTAATATAATAGCAATCTATTTTTTGTAACATTATTATATTTAAGGATGTTGTTTCTATACTTTTTATTGAGGTTCATCTCACCCCTTGTGGTTCATCTGTCCCATACATGGTGGTTCAACTAAATCTCATCCTCTGGGATAGTTGGACTACATGGTGTTTTTTTATATACATATATTTTAAAAACCTTTAAAGGTAAATGAGTTTATCCTGTTTATTATTAGAATACGTTGTTTTGGTTGTTATCGTATGTTTTTGTGTTAATAAAGCTGTTTTTAGGCCAGATATGGCCAAAATTAAAAAGGTGGTCCATCTTACCCGGAATTACCCTACAACAAGGACTTTTTTGGCCGGATACGGCTCTGCCAACTCCGATATTCGATTGAACCGCGGCGGTCGGAGAGATGCACCGATGCAGCAGCCAGCAGAACGATCGGGCTTCGCCGAATTTTACGTAGTCGGCGATCGCGTGCGCCTTTCCTGCTAAAAAGGCCAAACGCCATCTCTACAACACTGTGCCAACGAGTCTCTTTTAAATATTACTTCAAAAATACATTTATTATTGATTCTTTTCAGTTTCCATATTAGTAGGGTCTGTTTAGGTGTTCAGATGGTATTACGTACTTATACCATATTTAAATGTATTATTTTTTAATGTTTTATTTTATAATATAAACCTACAACCTACACTGATAAAAATTAGGGTAAATTTACATTACTTTTTCACAGACAATTTAGAGTTTTTTTACATAAAAATAATTAGGAAGGTATTTCTACATATGAGTAATTGAATATTTACAAAATGCATGGTAAAAATACATTTTATGTGTATTTTTACAAGGCTGCATGTAATATTTCTTCTATTATACGTAAATTTACATGAAAAGTACAGGCTACTATGTAGAATCACAAAATGCGAAGTAAAAATTCGTCCAAATTGTAAATTTACATTGTATTAAGTTTCTTCAACCAATTATAATAATGTATCAGATCACGTGCTTGCTGACGCAATAGTAGACCACGCGGTGAAGCCGTCCACTGTCTATAGAGACTGAATTGTATTAGGTCCGCCATCACTATAACACTTGTCATTTTGGGTGATACAGCTACACCATTTAACTTATATTGGACAAATCAATATTATTTGAATTAATAGTCTAGGTGAACATGAAAGGTAAGTTGTTATTAATAAGTTTAATACAAAATGTTTAAAACTCTGTAAACAAAAATAATATTTAGAAGTTATAGGGCTGCGTATGAATCTATATATAGTATTGGAGAGAAGAGAGATATGAAAGATAATTATTGAATATAGTTCAGAAAGGAAACTTTGATATCATCTTTATGGCAAATAACAAAATAGAAACGAGAAAAAAACGTAACTAACAAACAAGGATTTCAACAAATATTTCGATGAACAAAATTTATCGAATTCGGTTTTAATAAGGTATGTATGACAAATACGTTTACAAAATAATATTATACAATACTTGTTTGTAGTAGGGTCAGATCCAAGAGTATTATCTTGGCTTATTCCTTTTCTAGTCACTTTCATACTGCAAATATGTACAAATATGTAAGTATTACAAAAACTTAGTTCTAAAGCATTATATTTTTACAAGTATTGTTAAATTTCCTAAATATTTTTTTAGAAAAACAAAAGATATGTGAGGATTCATTTTTTACTGAAAGGTATTGGCGTGTTTAGGCCTCCAGTTAAGAATGGGACATTTTTCTAGGAAGCTCTAGTAACCCTAGATATGATTCAAAAGCTTAATGTAAAACTTCATCTGAATTTCGACATACTCGTAAAAGCAAAATGTATCTCAGAAGGTAAGTTTTTAATATGAAATATAGCATTCATTCACAGATTAAATTGGAAGACATAAAATCTTGAACTAATTGTGTTTAAATTTTTATATTCAATAATATAAAATATTTTATATTTTTTTAAGTCATCTAGTCTCGATATTTTTTATTTGTGTTTAAATATCTTTTTATGGAACTATAACACTGAAAGTTAATAGATATTTAAATAATCCAATGAGTTTCGTTTATAAACACCTTTTGGATGCAATTTACTAATTCCAAGTTCCTGGTCATATTCATTCATCTATAGTGTAATAATACATGGTAAATACACATTAAATCGGACAGAGTAAAAAAAGTTACACGTCCATATAATGTAAAAATACACGCTAATGTAGTAAAAATACATAATCTGAAGTGGACTTAGTCGTATAATTACGACACTAAAGAAGTATAAGTACATTGTAAGATTAAATACCAGATGCATTTCTACATTTTAATTTTACACACCAAAAATGTAAAATTACATGATAAATGTAAAATTCCAGACAAGACGGAATTTTACACATATTTGTGTGGCATAAAAGTAACCAATGATCTAATGTGTATTTTTACATATTTTTTTTTATCAGTGTACTATTACAATCTACAGGGTCCGGCAATAATAAAACTTGAGAATTTTGTTTATGTGCAAACCTAAAGTATGTCCGAGGATATATTTCAGGAAAATATTTTAACTTCTATACGATGGCTCAAAAAAGTGTGAATGGATCTGGATGATTTTTTTTTAAATGGAACACCCTGTATATTATTACATTTTTGGCCTTCTTTCAAATCACTTTACAACAATCCTAAGATATGAGTAAATATATTTTTATAATTTCAGAGATATTAATAAATAAATAAAAAATATATATTTTTCAGCTTTAAAGATATTGTTACAAATATAAGAACTATCCTGAAATCAAAACTATATTATTATAGGTAATTACTTTAGATGGTCTATACTTACTTTGCTATTAATATCGTTATCTTAAATCATACAAGGCGTTCAAAATTTTACGCCAAACTTTCTAAAATATAAAATAACTAGCGTGTACCCGCGATTTCGTTCGCGTCGAATTAATCATTTGTAATGGTGATGATAAAACAAAGCAAGAATTTCCATTAACATACAAATTGGATAAAATTTTCTCACATTTATGTCAGCATGAGAAAAAACAATCCAGGAACCCCTCCTTATCGAACCTCTACACCCCACAGTCAATGCGTTTGCCAAAAATCAACTTGAGATTATCCACACAAACGACAAGCAGTTTGAGCAGAATCGTGATTACTCAATAGTCATATTTTATGAAACACCCCGTATAAATTTTTAAAAAATCTTAAAATATGTAAAACAACAAAATAAAATATACGTGTTTAAAAGTTATTCGGAAAAACTCAATATTTGCGGAGTTGTTTCACCCCCTTAGAATTAGAGTTTCGAAAAATGCCTTCTTATCGAACCTCTACACCCTAAAGTCAATCCGTTTTCCAAAAATCAGCTTTTTACGTCAAGCGCTTTAAGCAGGATCGTGATTAATCAATGACCAGCTTTTTCGAAACACCCTGTATACATTTTTAAAAGATCTTAAAATATGTAAAAAAACAAAATAAAATTTACGTGTTTAAGCGTTTTTTCGGAAACTTGACCCTCTTGGAACTGGAACTTCGAAAAATCCCTTCTTATCCAACCTCTACACCCTAGAATCAACCTGTATGCCAAAATTGACCTTCTTACGTTGAGTGGTTTGAGCAGGATCGTGATTAATCAGTGAGTCAGTCACTTAAGGATTTTATATATTAGTATAGATTTTTCTTTGTTTTTTTTTTAAACGAAACAACCTGTATATTATTTTTTATTAGTTGTTCATTTTTTACCTCCCCATGAGCAGTTACGCAGATACAAGCATTATTATTTCATATGGCTCTTTCAACGGTAAAATCGAAAGAAAAGTCAGTGAGTAGCTTTGATAAAAATTTACTGTAAAAAAATCAAACATCAAAAAAAAGTCGTTTACCGCATATAGGGCTCTCTCCAGTAAGTGTGATTTCAGAGCTTTGCGAAATGCGGGAAAGAATGAAAGTCACTTGATATTCGAAGGAAAATGATTGTACATTTTCTTGGCATTGTATAGTATTGAACCCTTAACTAGTTCTGAGCTCGGGGTTGGCAGATAAATATCGTGCTCCGCATTCCTAAGTGGATAGTTGTGAGAAGGCCTTTCCGGAATAGCAGATATGTGCTTGCGGATCAAGCAAACGGATTCAAAGATGAATAAGGAAGGAAGAGTCAGTATTTTGAAAGTTTTAAAGAAATTCTGGCAGTGACTTCTACTGTTTAGTCCCAATAAGTATCGAACTGCTCTCTTTTGTAGTTTGAAAATACGATCAAATTTTGTCGCGCAGCAAGTACCCCAGAATGGAAGGGCATAACGAAGATGCGACTCAAAAAGGGCATAATAGACTATTCTAGAGGTTGGTGAGTTAAGTTCCTTAGAAACTGATCTTAGCGCAAAACAGGCAGCGCTTAGTTTCTTTGATAAATCTTCGAGTAGTCCCATTTTAACAAGTTGTCCACAACAAGTCCTAAGAATCTCACAGAGTCCACGACGTCAATAGTGGTGTTATTATGTACAAAAGGTTGTATAGTACTTTTATATGACAAAACTTTAGTTTTTGAAAAGTTGAGGCATAGGAGATTAGAATCGTACCAAGATTTAATGGTGCGTAAGTCACTGGATATAGTATTATATAGTGCCGTAACATCTGGGCCGCTCCAAGTGAAACTAGTTCGTCCGCAAAGAGGCAGATTTTACCGCTAATGTCTAGATTTGCAATGTCGTTGATAAACACAAGAAACAAAATAGAGCCAAGTACTGAGGGACACTACATTCTATAGGCTTACAAGAACACATAGACGTATTAATCCTCACAAACTGCCTTCTGTTGCTAAGGTACGACTTAAGCTATTCGAGCGGCACTCCCCTGAATCCATAGTATTGCAATTTGTTAATTAGGATATTATGATTTACACAGCCGAAAGCCTTAGAGAAATCACAGAAAATTGTAGCTGTAGAGTGATGGTTATTCAGGCTAGAGTATACATTATTAAAAAGGTCGAACATAGCATCATTTGTGCAACTGTTACTTAGAAATCCAAATTGATGGGTAGAAAGTACTTTATATTTAAGGAGAAAAGATAGAAGCCTTTTTTACCAATTTTTCAATGATCTCAGATAATGTGGGCAGGAGAGCAATTGGGCGATAGTTCGAAGCTTGATCTTTATCTCCTCCTTTATGCAGAGGAATAATTATTGCTGTCTTAAGGCAGTTTGGAAAAACTCCTTTTTGGAATGATTCATTAATTAAAGTAGTAAGAGAGATTAACGTGCATTCCGGAAGTTCAGAGAACATTTTGAGAGTAAGTCCATCAGTCCCAGATGAGAATGTATTTTTAATACTTTTAATTGTACTACGGAACTCATCTAATGCTAAGGGCGTGAAGAAGAAACTGTGTAAATTCAAAAAATAGCAGAAATATTTTTTGAAGAAATCTGCTACAAAAGTATAGACATTTCTTGTAATACAACTTCCTCTTTAGGAAAAAACGGATGATATACCTGATTTTTGTCATCGTTTCATCAACTTTCAGTTAATGTAACACATTAGTGCTTGACTACCTACTCTTGAGGTATCCACACAGACTTGAGCAATTTAAGTCACTTCATACCTACGATTACACAGTTTTCTACAATTTGTGTTGCAGTTGTTTCAGGATAAATTGCGCGCCGTTGAACTATGCTTGGTGTCAAAATATAAAATACTTTTAGTTTTATCCCACTAGCCTTAAATTATAACACTTTTGTGGTAGCGATGTTATTACCATAAAATTGATTAATAGTAAACTCGCTATGAACCTAAAGACATTACTTATGAAGTAAAACATGTGAACGAATTGCCGTTTATATTTAATATGATCTATTTTCTGCTCCCGACGGACAAAGAAATCATTGCGGATTTAATGCGATGCGAAATGAGTCATTTTCGCTGTCAATGCAGTTGGCTTTTCTCGTTATTTATGCGAAAAGCTGCGAACGCGAAAGCTCAAGAATGCGTGTCGGCATCGAGACGCACGCGACGCCTATTTTTAGTGGCCGAGGGCACTGAACACCGCGTCTGCCGTCGCTCGGCGGCGTCGGTCAGCGTCGCCGATGTTTGTGTTGCCGCGGTTAGATAAATTGACGGCCGATGAAGGACAAACAATAAATTAATTCCAGTGGCGGCTTCTTAGGGACAGTTCGACAAATGCGTTCAAAAAAAAACTGTGTGCACTATTTGTGCATATTAGAAGGTCTGTGATCTGTATATACAGGGTGGCGCACCTCATTCGCCTCGGTTGATTATACGAAAACGGAAAGATGTAGAAACAAAATATACAGGGTGTTTCAAAACAAATGCGAAAGACTTTAGGGGGTGATTCCTTGTTCACAATAAAGGGTAGTTTGCTTTATAAACGTTGGGTCAAAAGTGAACCATTAGGGAGATATCGCGGTACAAAGATGGCGGAAAAATAATGTTTTTAGTTTTTATTTTTTATCTTGAAAACGAAAAGAGATAGACTAATGAAATTTTATGGAAGCATTACTGTTATGAAAACACACTTTCTGGTAATTTTTTCACTTTTTTAAAATGAGTGGAAGGGGTTGAAATAAACTACCCCTATCATTCTTGTTAACGAAATTTGTATAGAAAAAAAAACTAGAAACTTTGTATACGTATAGTAACTCTTTTTTAAAGATAATTATTATAAACAGAACGACTAATTTCTCTATCATCTTTCGTTATTTTTTTAGTTGTCATGCATAATCTACATAATTATGATGCACAAGTATTTGTTTGTATCTGTAGACTATTACTCAATATTTTAAAAACAAGATCTAAGGAAAGAAAAAATTAACGGGCTATAATTACAGAAACAATATCATAGAATAGAATAGAATAAGTGGGAGGGGGGTTAATCTCTGCGACCTTAGAGATCTTTTGTGTCCCCCTTTCTTGAGTTATAACTCATCATACAGTCCCAGGACTTCCTACGGAGACCCGTGTCCTTTACAGTCGAGGAGCTACGGCCCAGGCCAGGTAGACGAAACGGTAGCTTGTGTCGCCTGTTGGGTTTAGAGGTAGGAGGTAGGCTCCCGACCCTTGGAGGAGGTGGTAACTTGTATGCCACTTGCGGAGGATAGTCTCACGCAAGTGTCAGCCACCTCTCCTGTAGTTCTCTTTGGGGTTTCCCCACAGCTTCACCGGTGATGTTTTTATTACTATTATTACCAGATCTCATAGTGTTCCAATGAGTCGCTAGAGAGAGTCGGTCCACTTCTACAGAGCCCCGCATGTAGAAGTAAGGGGTAAAATACAATGAGGTGCCCCCCGATGTCCCAGGGTTGAGGCTGTCCGTAGCCCCGCCCGGTATCGTTATATGTCTTGGTGCAATTCCCTGGCCACGACACTACAGTCAGGGACAAGACGATGAGTGAGATGCTTCTTAGATCTAGGGGGGATTCCCCCCAGCACCTGACCAGGAGCTTTCCCACCAACGACAAAGTCTTGCATCTCCTAGGGGAAGAAACAATATCATAGACTATTCAAAGATTTATTATTTTAACAAGAATTGCTATTGTTATTCTTATTTTGCGAATTTGCATCAGACCTTCAAAATGTTTGCTAGCGTACTTAAATATGTTTTATTTGATCCAACAGAAAGACTAGGATTTAAGTATGTATAGTCACAGAATATCTAGCTACGCAACAGAAAAATACTCGAAATGAAAGAGCTAAAATTGCACAAATAGAATACTAGATGGCGCGACAATATCATAATCAGAATATAATTAGAAATTTTGAACTTTCGGTTTTGGATCGACGGCTCGTCGACTGCCTTGTAGCTCGGCTAAATATGCACAGTTGCCAGATTCAAAAAGACTTGAATTGGCATCCCATTCTTTTTACTGTGTATAGTGCAGTATGTTTTTCTTTCTATTCTTCTTTTCTTGTCAGATACACTTATATTAATTATTCCTTTGGCTATTAAAATAGTTTTAAGTATATTATTACATAACATATACATTTTTAATATACACTACCTTATAATGTTAACTAAGAAAATACCTTTAATTACCTTTAAAATTAATAATATACAGGGCGATTGATAGTGATATTTATTAATGCTGGAACGTTAGTAATGAAATATAAGTTTAATAATAATGGAAATAATTTATTAAAATGCAATACAAAAAATGTTAACTGACTAAAAAATACTATAATAACAAATTTCTTCCGTTTGCCACGTTATTTATATAGACCTAGGTAGATTTTAAAAAGTGACACAGGTACAATTAATAATATATTAGTTCGGCATAAAAGTTGCTGTCACGACATCGAACAATAAATTAAAATACGTAGAATAAATTAAAATTATTATATAAACAGATCTTTATAAAGAAACGCAAGTATACCAAATTTGGGCCCAATCGAACTCCAGGAAATGATATCATAATAGTGTACTATATTATGGTACCACTCGATATACTTTAAGGTACCATAATATTGCAATGTCACCGAAGATCCGTAGTATACCAAATTTAAGAACAATCGAACGCCATGAAATGGTATCGTAATATGGTACTATATTAAGGTACCACTTTATATACATCATAGTTCAATCATATTACAATGTAACCGAAGATACGTAGTATACCAAGTTTGAGCCCAATCGAACGCCAGGAAATGGTATCGTAATATGGTACTATATTAAGGTACCACTTTATATACATCATAGTTCAATCATATTACAATGTAACCGAAGATACGTAGTATACCAAGTTTGAGCCCAATCGAACGCCATGTACGTAATATAGTACTATATTATGGTACCAGTTGATATGCTTCATGGTACCATAATAATGCAATGTCATCAAAAATACGCAAGTATATATCAAATATGAGCTCAATCGAACGCCAGGAAATGGTATTGAAATATGGTACTATATTCAGGTACCACTTTATATGCATCATAGTACCATCATATTACAATGTAACCGAAGATACGTAGTATAACAAGTTTAAGTCCAATCGAACGCCAGGAAATGGTATCGTAATATGGTACTATCTTATGGTACCTCTTATTATGCTCCATGGTACCATAATATTACAATATCACCCAAGATACGTTGTATCCCATATTTAAGCCCAATCGAACGCCATGTACATAATATGGTACTATATTATGGTACCAGATGATATGCATCATAGTACCATCATATTACAATATCACCGAAAATACGTAGTATACCAAGTTTAATCCCTATTGCCGATATGTACCTAATATTGCTATGTCATCAAATATGGTACTATAGAAGGTACCACTTTATATGCTCCATGGTACCATGATATTACAATGTCACTGAAGATATAGTATACCAAGTTTAAACCCAATCGAACGCCATGTATCGTAATATAGTACTATATTATGGTATCACTTGATATGCTTCTGAAAAAAACGGCGTCCAGTTGGAAGGAAAAGGACGATCGATGACATTTCCCATATAAATTTACATATAAAATGACAGTGATATTCATTTCATAGCTATCGCTAACGCCGTTTTTTCCCGATTATACAATATGAACTTGGTATGAACACAATCGAACGTCAGGAAATGGTATCATAATAGTAGAACAATACTTATTATATTGTCGCCGAATTACAATGAAAATGCAGGATTCAATTATACAATCAAACGTCAGGAAGTAATTGTAATTTAGCTCATAAGATTTAATTCCAACTAACATGGCAAACTGAAAAAAACAGCTCTGATCTATTTTAATATGTTTAAATGATGTAGCAAATTTGAAGGTAGGCTTTATCAGGAAGTATTACGATATGAATTACACAATGGCAACACTGCACAAAATTCTTTTAAATTTTGTTTGTAGAAAACCGTATTCTTTTAAATGTATTGCCCTCTATTATGTAGTAGCGAAACTACCACATCAAAATATCTGATTTGGAGACAGACTTTTAAAGCCTGTCTCCTTTTGCTACCTACAATTTTATACCTGTAACGATGCTTCTGTTGCGTAGCTAGATATTCTGTGGTATAGTTGTTTGAATTTTGTTGTGTGATCTCCATTAACGCCCTTGACACCGAAATATTTACAAAGCCGGAAATAAAATACCTGGGGGTGTTTATTGATCAAGGGACATTTATGAAGAAACACTTAATCAACATATGCGTAAAAGCTAAAAAATCTGCGAAAGATTTAAGTTGGTTAATGCCGAATCTAAATGGACCATCATCAGTCAAACGAAAAATGCTAAGTGCGGTAACACATTCAGTTATGTTATACGCAGCACCATATGGTATGAAGTTCCAAAGGTAAACAAATACAAAAATATGTTGGTGGCTATAAGAATATGTTGTGCTTTTCGTACGGTGTCTACAGAGAGTCTACTAGTGATTGCAGGCATGGTACCCATATATCTACAGGCAGGGGAGAGGAGTCGCACATCTAAAGCTGAGCGAACAGTAAAAATATTAGAAAAACATCGCACCCTAGATTTGTGGCAAGAAAGATGGATGGAAACGAGTAGTGTTGGAACTTCGACAAGAAGACTCATCCCAGATATACGACCTTGGATAAATTGAACGCACGGAAACATGAACTTCTTCTTAATACAACTGATAAGCGGCCATGGCTGTTTCATGCCATACCACTATAGGTTTAAAATAGGGGAATCACCAAGTTGTTACTATTGCGAAAACATACCAGATGATGTAGAGCATACTTTCTTCTCGTGTCGTCGTTGGACAGGAGAGCGAAGGAAACTGGAGTACGAAGTGGGACAGAAATTAAGCCCAAACAATATAATAGGACAAATGTTAAAGTCAAGAGCTGTATGGAATTTTGTATCCGATATGGCAAAAAAGATATTAGAAACAAAAGAGGCAGACCTGAAGAAAAGACAGAAGGAGATTAAATAGAAGACAGAGCTGCATGCTGAAGTAATACTTACCGGTAGTTCCAACATGTAGTGAAGAAAAGGATGAGGTTTTTTAGTGGGTGGAAATCCCACACTATCTGTCATGAACATCCGATAGATGTCTTTAAAAGATTTTTCCTCTCCTCAAAAAAAAATGTTGATATTTTAACTTTTCAATGTTTTCCTACAGTTATTATTATTTCTCTAGAACTGCTTTCTATTCTAATTAATTTTGCTATTTTAAACAAAAACTAAAAGTACTTACGAGTATTTTAAAAGCTCAATATTTTGATTTATACAGGGTTGTTCACCACATACGACACGGAGTATGGTAACTAAACGATTAGATTTTTACAAATTCTAATAGAGTATTTTTTTAAATGGAACACCCTGTATATTATTACATTTTTAGTTTCTACGATTAAAATAAAGGTAAACTTGATACAGGTTTATCACACTTAAACCTTACCGTTTTTGAAATATTTTCAATTTTATGAAATTGCACTAAAAATATTTCTCCAAGGGTATCAAAGTTTTTAATACTAAATATTTACTGAAGATTATTTATTGATCAGATATTGTGTTGCTATAATCAAAATTTTACTACCTTATCAGACTGTTCAAAAACTTATATTAAATAATTACTAGCTTTAAACGGCAATAACTTGTTTAATTTAAATGGAACACCCTATATATTTTACATGAATCACATGCACAATGTAATTGTCTATCAAATTGTATTATACCATTTTTTACCTATCTCTTCAAGTTTTTGTAGAAAATGCATTTTCTTATAATTTAGACCTCATTTATCACTATACCCATGAAATATTGACATTTTAGATTATTTTTAAAGATGTAACAAATTTTCAAAGAGTACAGATACTAATATTGTCGATATAGTTCGTTTATTTCATTAAAAAATAAAAAAAAACTGTTTAAATATTTTTTGTTAACAAGGACCAATTAATATGATCCCAGAATTCAAACTACATTAATTGACTGTTTACGTTGATTAATAATATTTGCAAAATAAAAACACTAAATCACCACAATACACCAAAACACTTTTACTTTTACACTGGACGCGCGTTTCGCTAACCATGTTAGCATCATCAGCAGATGATTATAAACTAGTTTATAATCATCTGATTTAGTGTTTTTATTTTGCTGTGTAACACCAAAGGTTCCAACCCTCAACTGTAATAATATTTGCTCCAAATACTCAAAAACTGAATTTTGTGTGTGTATTAGACAGTGTGGTAAAAAGTAACACTTTATACATTTTATTTCATTTTTTGACGAATGCTTATTTATAAAAACAGAAACGTTCATCTTCATAACTTATTATTATATTGATTTTGAGCCAAATTCACACACACATTTATTTAGAATACTTTATTAATTAAACTAAAACTAATTTTTGGTCGGAAATAATGGATATGTATATTTAATTGGTATACTCTTTCACAAAGATTTAAATAGTTTTTTTTGTATACCAATGGGCTTGCAATACATTTTGTACATATATGTTGCTTTAAAAAAATCTGAAATGTCAATATTCCACGGGTATAGTGTCTAAATAAATAAAAAAATAAATGAGGTCTAAATTATAAGAAAATGCATTTTCTACGAAAACTTGAAGAGATGGGTAAAAATGGACAATTTGATAGACAATTATATTCTGCATCTGATTCACCTAAAATATATAGGGTGTTCTATTTAAATTAAACAAGTTATTGCCGTTTAAAGCTAGTAATTATTTAATATCCATTTTTGGACACTCTGTATAAGGTAGTAAATTTTTTATTATTGCAACACAATATCTGATCAATAAATAATCGTCAGTAAATATTTAGTATTAAAAACTTTGATACCCTTGGAGAAATGAAGCCTTAAAATTTTTACTGCAATTTCATAAAATTGAAAATATTTAAAAAACGGTAAGGTTTAAGTGTGATAAACCTTAATCAAATTTACCTTTATTTCAATCGTAGAATCCAAAAATAGAATAATATACAGGGTGTTCCATTTAAAAAAATACAACTATAATATTTTTTACTTATTTGGTACACTCTGTATCTTGTAAAATTATTTTTAAATTGTAGCTCTAATATTCCTTCAACGAACCCAAAACTTACAATTTATAAAAATCTAATCGTTTAGCTACAATATTCCGTGTCGTATGTGGTGAACAATCCTGTATATTTCATATATCAATGGTTTGAAATAATTGTTATGAGTAACTTCATAACTTGAAAAATAATACCATACCATTAACAGGCAAATCGGGAACGTTACATAGATATGTAAAAAAAATATACAGGGTGCCATTTAAAATTCTTCACTTGGGAAGTGATACTCAACTGTTTTTAATGCAAAATGCAAATTTCAAATTTTATTTATGTGACAAAAAATAAAAAAATAAGTACTGCCTGTCCTGTGCAACGATTGTCACCTGACATAGAAATATGAAATACAATAATTAAACAATTTCATGCTTTAGAGTACTTTATATGGTGATAGATAAACAATTCTTAGGGAGGAAAATTTAATATTATTTTTTTCAACTGCAACTTTTCTTTTAAAGATAATTTACTATAAGCTCGTCATTTTTACTGTTAATTTTTTTATGACATAAACTATGGAAAAAAGTACATAATTACATTTAATGTTAAACAAATATAAATTTAATTAATTTTGTTTCTGAAAATATTATAGCAAAAATAGATAATCGAAAAAGATACTATATAAAGTGTTTTGGCTATGAAAAATTAAGGAACATCTGTATACTGTATATCTTAAAGTTATAAAATGACATTATTAGAAGATAATTAATTTATTAGATAACTAGAAAGTGAAACTCTTAGGTTAATTTCTTATGCAAATCATCTTTTTTTGTCGTTTGATTAACATTAATGTAGACAATTTAAGTTTAATGTCAGAAATATCTGATATTGAATAATTATTAAGAAAATTGAAATATATAAGAGATAGGACTTCAGAACGTGATTAGGTATACAATTTCTAATTTATTTAAAGGTGTATTAATTACGGATTATGTATTATGGGCGTACAAAAAACTAATTAATTCAACAAACATTTTCCTTCAATTCAATTAAATGTGATATGAAGTTTCTATTATGGTTTATTAACATAATATTAGGAATTTTATTGATAACAAGAAGGCAAATTAGAGTAATTGATACACACAGGGTAAATTATGCAGTAAATTTAGGTATTTGTTTTATTATTTTATTTATTTCAAAATAACAATCAATCAGTTCTTAAAAATAACTATTAAAAATATTAACTTTGTTAAAAATAATTTAAATATTAACCATTTTATTGTATTGCGTCTCAAACCAAATGTGTCAAATTACAATGACTCTTATAGGTCCAGTTTTTTGTTCTTCTATTTGTATCAAACTTTATAATTTTATTTTATATAATTTTATAAACTTTGCCAATTTGTTTCTAATTTTAATTTTTTATCGCCCTATTTTATTGTTTAAGCTTCATTCAGATCCTCGAAATTAGTAGTTTCAATTATACTTTATACTAAAAATTGTATTAATCAATAATAAATATGTAAAAAGTAAAAATAAATATGTAAAAATATGTAAAAATTAAAAAAAAACGATTAAAAAGAATTCACAGATTTTGCAACATGCGCAACCATCATAGGCGTATTGAAAATACCAGACACAAGTCGGCGGTTGTCGGCAGTCACTTGTTTTTTTACATTTTATATTAACTTGTTAACTTTATATTAATTTGAAAGAGCTCAATAGAAATATAAAAGAACTAAACCTTGTTTGGAAAGCAATTTCACATTCGTGACGTATAGGTTGCCTCACAGTATAGACATATATTTTGAACCTCTACCGTGCATAGTTACTGTAGATAAAAATAAATTAAAATATAGTTGTCTCTAACGATAATTTAATTTGCAACTTCTTTTCATCATACCTAATCCACTACTCATAGTATGTACCTATGTATTTTTAAACATCATTATGTGATTTAAGTATACATAGGTGCCCATGCATAATGTGAGTAGCGGTATTGACGGTTTTTTGTTATGATGAAAATAAGCAGCAAAATATATTATCGATTGCAGCAACTATATCTAGTTTACATTCAGTATGTCCAATTAATATAGAACATTATACCTATGCATGCTTTTAAAAATTTGCTACCATTATATTTTGATAGTTGAGTTTTTGAAATTATTTGTCAGGTTCTTAAACAAAACAGACCCATAATAATTCAAATCTTTATCACCCAAGACTTCCAAGAATTATGAAGTAATCTCACAGCCAAATATTTTTAAATTATGCATGGCTTAATTTAAAAGTATTTGCAAAGTTAATAAAAATATTTCTTTACATACCTTCCCAAGTAGCATTTTCACGACTTGCGTCCACATGTTTACTAAACACAACGTTGGATTAGTTACAAAAAATAGTTAGCTCCGTACTTCTGCGACGTCAAATAAACGTTGTCTTGTAACCTTTTTTGCTTAAATGATCTTTAGGTGATTCGGACAACATAGTTACAATGTTGGACAATAGAGAGTTTTCCGACGTCACTTTCTGGACCTATTCCAACGTTATACAAACGTCGTCTGTTTTACCAATTCCAACGTTGTTTGATTTCCTTATTCTTACGTTGGCAGGATATCGAGTCCCTACCTTTTTGCAACTGTATTGAACTCTGAACCATAACCTCAAATCTTAAATTTTCACTTCGTTGTTCTGTTCAGTCAGACAGTTCAGTGCTGTTTTTGTGTTTATAAAAAAAACTTAATTAAAACGGGACGTAGGAAAGGCACATATAAAACTAAATTTAAATATATATCGACATATTAACGATACTTTATCCACTCCCTCGTTTATTTAGAATATAGAGTGCGGGACAAGCAAATTTTGCTTTGATGTTGCTCCAGTTGCAACTGCTCCATTTTAATCTCCAAAACAACAAAGTGAAAGCCGCCATGTTGTTGAATAAGAAAAATGTTTCGTTCCTAAAATAGCAATTCCTTCTTTTTGAATACATTAACTTGAAATACTTGACCCTAAACAAAACGCGGAAACAATATTTTTTTCGACTGCGAATAAATTATTCTTATTTCACAAAAAAATACAAGAAATTTTTTAAAACTTCTTTACTTTTAAGGCCCATTAGTATTTTTCAAAGTAGAAACAATACATTTATCAATAAAGTTGTTTGCGATTAACTTTTTTGCCTTGGGTAACGAGTTACAGAGTTGGTTAAAGTGTTTCAATAATTATGATCTTCAAACATCCTCCACACTTAAATACACATAATAAATAATTTGTTTTGTTTTCCTTTACTGCCATCTGGCATATGTCCCTAACTAAATCATAAAAATAATATTTTTACTATATTTATCCCAATTTACGATAAAACGCGACTTAGACGCCATATTATTATAGTTTTGTATTTCTGTGAATTAGGATTTTAAACAACGTTGCAGTTTGTGCTAAATTAGGCTGCTAGCCAACGTAGGTATCCAACGTCGTTTCGACCCAAAAATTATTCTCCAAACTAGTGCAGACTAGGGTTTGGAGAATAATTTTTTAAAAATTGGTTAAAAATTAAAGTCTGCATAACGAAGAATTTTAAATTACGATATGAATGAATCCTAAACTAATTAATTATAGAATTGTCGGTGTAAAATTTTACTATTAACATTAAAGTTAACTGTTTCAAATAAACTAACCATTTTAAGAGCTTCGTACGTAATGCAATTAAACCATTTATTACTCTTATGGCTATAAACCCAATTTAAGTCATCTGCTTACAGCTTAGTTAGCAAATCGTAAAATTCGTTTACACATTTAAGCCAATATGCTAAAACTATAAACAGATTACTAATTTCCGTATTTTCATACCAAATTTAGTATGTATTTTTATATATATTATATATCTAATTGATTACACCTGTTAAAATAAATGTTTTTTCCTCTAGAAAATTTCGATTATAGAGTTATTATATATACTGTTTGACCAGCGGATCTGAAGCTACGGAAGGAATGCGAGAAAAAAAAAATCGATATTGCCACGTTTATCTATAAAATTGCAAAATTGCCCGACATGAACTATAAATTTAATATATTTTTATTATATATAATGTGTTATATATATATATTCTGACGTATATTACTAAGGAATTTTAACGTAGTTCATATTGTTGGATATGTTTTATTTAATAACTTATTTCTTTCATTCTGTATAATCTGCTTATTACCAAAGGTGAAGATATTTCAACGATATCATTGGCAAACCGGCATCGCCGCGCATGGCCGCCTATTCATCGAACATAATTGGCGTGAGTACGTCACAGGATTTGTTACCACGCGGTTGCTATGGCTTTTACGCCTTTCCTATTCGCTAGCCTTATCCCCAACTTCACGGTCGCTTCTGAAAAGAGTGGAAATATTGAATACTATTGAAATATCCAGTGGCGGTGTCATTCTTTTGATCATTATTACTTTCTTTCGTTATTTTATACCGGTTATCCTAAACTTTATTCCTATATTTTTCGTATATTTAATAGTTAAGTTGTGTTTTATTGTTTTGTTATCTTGTTATAATGTTTTTCGTTCGTAGTTTTTAATTATAAGTTTGATCGTATATTTATGTTTTAAAATGAATAAATTTGTTAAGGGTAAGACGCTACATAGCCAGGATAAGAGAAATAATAGCTAATTTATATAGGTAAGTAGAATAATAATAATATAATTATTAGAATATTAAAATTTGGCTAAAATGAAAAGCACACATTTTACCTAAATATTTTAGCTAAACTAACATATTTTAGCTAAACTAACATTTGGTTTATTTCCTTGTGTTCATAACAGGGTTTGCGACGAAGAAGCTACAGAGAGTTCGCTTAAGTTGCCGCTTAAACGTAAACTTGAGCGGATATCTCTTTATACCGGAGTTCGTATCGGCAATAAAAATATTCACACAGAAGATAAAAAAAGACTGGAAACTAACCCCGATAAAATGATATCCAGCCCTGGAAAGAAACGGCTACGTGAGCTCGACGACTTTGATTTCCAAGTGGTCAGGAATTTGATAAATAGATTTTATCTCGAATTCAAAGTCGTCCCCACAATTAGAAAGCTTTTGCAAAAATTGCAGGAAGAATCGAATTTTCCTTTGGCAGAGAAACGCTTAGGGGGTTATTAAAATCAAATGGATTTTTTTGGCGTAAATGTCAAAATAACAGATAAATATTAATAAAATATCGCTAAGTATTATCTATTTGGATGAAACATGGGTAGACAATGACCTAACCTTTAAAAAGTGCTGGCGGAGCGATACCATATCTGGTGTAATAGGCAATATTGGATCTACTGGTGAGTAAAATTATGTTTTGTTTGCGCTTCCAAAGTTAACTATTTTCAAGATTTTTTTTTTGCTGGGAATAGTTATATCTAAAATTATGTATTGTAGAAAAAAATATAGTTAGTACAGATATATAAATAAATATACCTCAAGACTCAGTCTTGATCATCTGCTGATGATGTTAACATGGTTAGCGAAACGTGCGCCCAGTGTAAAAGTAAAAGTGTTTTGGTGTATTGTGCTGATTTAGTGTTTTATTTTGCTGTGTAACACCAAAGGTTCCAACCCCCAGCTGTAATTATTTCTTCTATTATATTAACACATAATAATAAAATTATTCAAAATATTTAAGGAAACTTTAATAAAAGCTTTTAGTGTGTTTATCTGCTAACTCAACAGTAACGATTCAAACAGGATAAAGCTTTTTGAAAAAAAAATTATTAGTCAGAATTTATATTTATGATACACATT
The DNA here is from genome assembly GCF_002938485.1 of Sitophilus oryzae. Lineage (NCBI taxonomy): Eukaryota > Metazoa > Arthropoda > Insecta > Coleoptera > Curculionidae > Sitophilus > Sitophilus oryzae. Next base: position 256,485 of record NW_022147423.1, on the reverse strand, counting down.
ATTTTCATAAGACACCGTACGCCCATGCCTATTTTATGAATGAAATTGGGCGTGTCTTGTTTACAACTGCGTTCCCCTGCCGATACCCCGTAGCTACAGATCCGTTGGTCACACTATAGGTTATTAGTTTTAGGCCTTCAATGTGTGGCTTTCAAATGTTTGTTTTTTCAAATGTTACTACTTTTTATTAAAAATTATTTTTTTGTGGTAAAATTAGTTTGATTTTGTCCGCATGTTAATGTTTTTCTTCCTTCCAATATAGCCAAATAATTCTTAGATTTTCAGTTTGGTGTGTAAAAAAGAGGACCTTTTCAATACGCAAAAGAAAAGAGAACAGTAATATCGAAAAAAGGACTCCTCCGGAATAGAGAAGGGTTAGCATGTTGGCAACCCTAAGTTAGATGTGTCTCTATCCATGGAAATATTATCTTAAAAACTCAAGAACAAGTTGTTAAACTCTTTTTAACAATATTTTATTTGGTTTAAGAGCATCACCATATTAAATAAATGATAGATTTGTCTATATTATTAATTTAATGATGAGATGAATACACTAGAGTCACTAATCACTAAATACCTATTCCTATATTATTAAATAAAAAATAACGTTATTTACTTTTCAAACCTGCTGCCTTGGCTGACGCAGTGTGAAAGAATATTCCCCAACAAAGACATTCATTCTGTTAACGAGTAATCGCGACACAGATGATAAATATCATTAAATTGATGAGAATGCGTGTACCGTGCGAGAAAAAACCTTAATGCATGAGTCAACTGACAAGAGGTTTACGTGGGGGCGACACCTGATCACTTGACAGACCAGAAGATGACTATGTTTACTCAGATCTTTAAATTCCTTATCTCAAGAATATCTGGCCTAGGCGGGGGAATTAAATCTGGCATTGCATTTTATTTCGAGCTGCCCGGTATATTGTTTGTTATACCTACTAGCAAATTTGCTGTAGTAAGTAAATATAGCATATTAGAGTATCTATCTGAAGCAGTAAGTTTTGTTTTCTAGCAACGTGGTCCTAAAAATCGTTAGAAATTTAATGTAGTTTTCAAATGAAATTAACCAAATAATTCAATAAATAATGTCTATAACATTATGATTATTGTTAGTTCAGTAGTTAGTACGCAGAAAAAAAATCGTGGGTGTTTCCTTTCGAGCCCACGCACCCACGATTTTTTTTTCAATGTCCATAACTTTATAGCGAGTTTATGTCTTGAAAAAATGTGAGTTTTTGGCACTAGAGGAGAATCTAAAAGATAAAATGTATTTTTTTGTAAACATTCTATGTAGTGGTTTCAAACGGAAACCAGTCAGTGGCTTTTTGCCAGTAAAATTTGCCTAATAATAAACAAAAAATATTTAACATCTTCATCTCACGTTAGCAGGGCCGCTTGGCCCATTAGGCAAAAAAGACAACTGCCTAGGGTGGCAGGCTGATAACAGGGAAGCATTTTTTAATGACAACAACTCGCAAAACAAAAAAAAATCGAAATAATAACATACTTCCACAATATTTTATCCATTTTGAATTATTAAAATCAAATATTAAATATTTTTAGCACCTATTAGTGTACATAGTCTTTTTGTAAAAGGGTTCGAATTTATAATTATGTATTACGATTTCAAAATTAAAAAAATAACAGAAAAATTAAAAATGTCAAGGAAGTAACCCGTATAAAGAATAAAATAATATTTTTAATTTATTGTATTCTGTAATTGTATGTTTTTATTTTCACTAGTCAGTGTAAAAAAGTTGTTTTTATAGAGTTCACCAAACCAAACCAAATCGTTCAAACATAATTTCGTGCAACATGCTACAAACATCTAATAATATGCAAAAATAGGTATAGTTCAACTAAATCATAAAATAAAATACGAATGGACTAAACAGCCAAAAAAGTGAAGGGAAATCGCGCGATGCCGTTATTTTACAGCTACTTCAGTTTTTAGTACTATAATATAGGATATTATGGTATACAAACTTTATTGGTGGTAAATTTATTGGTTGCTAATAAAACTCTCTGTCTTGGCAGTAAATATTAACTATAAACTGGTCTGGGTCTACAGTTAATTTTTCCTAGTTTTTTCCTCCGCTTAAATTCAAAAACCACAAAACACACGTAGTCACAAGAACCAAAATAAAAAAGCAATTCGCAAATGTTTATTTTCCAACCACTGTAAAAAGTTTGATATCATATAAATTAACAATTTATTTTTTTTTACGATTATATACAGTACAGTAAAAAAATATTGGGTTTAGAGTTAATTATGTTGGATATACTTTGATTTTTAAGTCCCTGTATATTTATAAAATTTAGCATAGGTTTAGCAACGCCTCAAGAACATTCTGGAAATTAAAAGACAGAATTTTTTACAATCATGACTTGAGCACAAAAACAAAACTGGCAGTGTACCGAGCACAATAATAATTTCCACCATGTTATATGGAAGCGAAACCGACACATGAACGCATTAAACAAATTGCAACAGAGACATCTTAGGCAACTCTGAATGAAATGGTTCCACCATGTCTCCAAGCAATACGCAGTAGAACGCAATAGAGAAAAATTGTAAACTCAGCGACAACCAAAAGCTAAAGAGGCAACAAAGCAATGAAATTTCACTGGGGAACAATTTGAAAAATAATTTCTGTTGAGTTCGATGTTTAAGCTGTTTTATAAGTAAATTGACATGCCAATTCCAAAACTGTATTTAGTTTTTTCCTATCACGTCAAGTTTTTTCTCTACAGTTGCTGTGCATGCGACTACGCTTCGCAGGATTGAACGCAGATCACCTTCACCTTAAAATGGTGTGTTTCCTACTTGGCCAGCAACGTGGATATACCGAGTATCCCTGTTTTTTGTGCATGTGGGACAGCAGAGCTCGTGAGAAGCATTGGGTGCAATCGAACTGGCCGCCTAAGATCTGGTGATCCAAACATTTTAAATCAGCCACTTGTTGACAGAATAAAACATTGTATTTCCACCTTTGCATATAAAACTAGGTTTCATGAAGCAATTTGTGAAAGCTTTTGTCAATTGAAGGAGATTGCTTTAAGTATATCATTTCGGCATTCCCTAGCCTGTCATATGAAAAGATAAAGGCTGGTGTGTTTGATGGTCTACAAATTAGGCAACTCATTAAAGATGAACATTTCACTGAAACAATGACCGAACTTGAAAGGAATGATTGGTTGGCTTTCAAAAGTATTGTTAAAGACTTTCTAGGAAATACACGGGCCCCGAATTATATCGAAATTGTTGAACAACTCTTGGAGAGCTTTAAGAAGCTTGGTTGCAACATGAGCATCAAAGTCCATTTTTTACATAGCCATCTTGCTAACTTCCCAGACAATCATGGTATTGTTAGTGATGAGCAAGGCGAGCGATTTCACCAAGATCTGAAGGTTATGGAGGCGCGATATCAAGGCAGATGGGATGTCAGTATGATGGCTGACTACTGTTGGGGCATCAAACGGGAATGCCCACAAATTGAACAATCCAGGAAAAGCTATAAGAGGAAATTTTTACCATAATATTCTTTTTTATTATTTTTTGTATAAACACAATTTAACTTTTAATATATTAACCTCTGTATGAATAAAATATTCTAATCTATTAGGTCAGATCTTATCTTATTTTCCTTTGTATGTGCACTTTTAAGGTAAAAGGAGGGATATGCTGTAGCTTAAAAACTTGATGTAATAGAGAAAAACAGTGAATATTTTTGAACTCAGAGACCAAAAATTAGTCAAAAACAGGTCACAGATCCAAGTCAACAAAATTGCTGTTTCCCAGTGTTTTTGAATGTCCGGAGTGCGGAATCACGTATAGGGCTTTTCAGTTACAAAAAAGCTCATGAAAAAAAACGCCTTGCGTAACCATCTTCTGATGCGTGTAAAATACTCATCAGCGAGTAATGACAGTATGTAGTATATATGTATGTAGTCTTCTATACTAATATATAAAATCCTTAAGTGACTGACTCACTGATTAATCACGATTCTGCTCAAAGCACTCAACGTAAGAAGCTCAATTTCGGCATACAGGTTGATTCTAGGGTGTAGAGGTTCGATAAGAAGGTATTTTTTGAAATTCCAGTTCCAAGGGGGTGAAACCACCCCTCAAATATTACAATATTTTTTATTTAAAAACCGTTGAGTTTTTCGGAAAAACTCTTAAACACGTATGTTTTATTTTGTTGTTTTACATATTTTAAGATTTTTTAAAAATGTATACAGGGTGTTTCATAAAATATGACTATTGAGTAATCACGATTCTGCTTAAACTGCTTGACGTTTAATGCTGATTTTTGGCAAACGGGTTGACTGTGGGGTGTAGAGGTTCGATAAAGGGGGGGGGGTTTCTCAAATTCCAAGAGGGTGAAAATGCTCTTTAAATATTACAATATTTGTTTTTTTACATATTTTGAATTTTTTTAAAAGTCATGTAACAGTCAAATTTCCTCGCAACGACATCTGTGTATACACATATAATATAATATCGCAAATCGACATAAAATATCGCAAATAGCTATTATTTTTGCATCATGTTTACTATAATTTTATTGTTAAATATTATTTTATTTAAATTTTACAATTATGCAACCCGATATACACCGCGCTATTACACAATATTGTCACTGGACCAGGCACACCAGCAGTAGTAGGCTTTTTGTCCATCTCTCTATATCTTTGATCATCACCTCCGTCACTTGTCACTGTCAGATCAAATCAGATCAATGGATTTATTTATCCTTTGTTTTGGTTATTGAAATTTTATAATTATGAGATAAAATTTCGTAGTTAAATTGGTTATTTTTTATGTTGATCGCAGTGTGCAATTCGTTCTTTTAATTGTGGAATTTCTGAGTTTAGTTCGTTTATTGACCGGATATGGAATATGGCTGAGGAGAAAACATCATTTTTTATTTATGCTTTTTTGTGAGTTGGACTAGTCAAGATATATAGTTCTCTATCTATATCCTGGAGGGAGATTTCCGGTTGAAATCTGATTTTGTGAAGGAAATCGAATCCTTGCATTACTTCTTGTGTACTCCCCGGCTGAAGAGTGTCGTCGTGAAGAACTGGCTGCCGTTTCGTGAAGCATTCCCTGTTGGTGAATAGCAGGTCTTCGTAAAGAAGGATTAAGGCTTCCGAAACATATTTGGTCAGAGACGTGGTTGGATTTTGTTGAGTTTACATGGACCACCGACCAATCTCCGTAAGGGATTAAATAGCCAAATTTTTCCGACCGATATTCCGATTGCACGTGCCCAAGAAGTCTCCGAATAGTTCCAAGGTATATTATAATTCTTCTGCCTATTCTAAGTCAATGCTCAACTGATTTTTATTCGTATTGTTGACTGGTTTTCGACTTTTCCACGCCCACGTGGTGTAGAAAGATTAGTTGAGTGTTATCTTTCTTAAATCTTATTTGGTTGTTCGTAATTGTAGAGCAAGAAGACCGATCCAGACCGTACAGCACAGAACAGTCCAGAATTCCATCCGTTCCCGTTGCCCGTGTGTAGAGTTACCCGTTGGACATCATAAACCCTCGTTGAGGTAAAGTTCAGATTTGATTAGTCCTTCTTTATTACCTTTATTAACTCCTACACGTTGTGCTAGTCCTTGTTCTATAATTGAGGCTCTTTTCTAAGACAACCAATGTTATTTCGGGTTTTTTATGTTCACCATTTGAAACCATTCCAACCATATGTTCACCATTCAACACCTACCTTTCACCTGTACCTCAGCGTTGGCAGGGCAATAATTTTTGTACTATAAATGGTGTCGAAATTGTACTTTTTTAAGTGGGATTGTACATTTTGGTGCAAAAATGTGGGGTCATGTGATCTCTCTATTTACCTTTTTACCAAGTTTTGGTACGTAGGGTGCATCCACACTACTCCTAAAAACAGCGGAACGGCGTATTGGCTTAACGACCTTGAATCGATTTCCTGCAATTCTATTGGCTGAAATTTTTGCCAGGTGAATTTGACAGAAAAAATTTCTGACAGATGAATTTTTCAGCCAATAGAATTGCTGGAAATCGATTCAAGGTCGTTACGCCGATACACCGCCGCCGATCCGCTTTTTTTAGGATAATGTGGATGCACCCTCATAGAATTATACACCATATGCTGTCCTCCTTTCACGCAGTTGAGCAGCTCTGAACTGTTCAAGAACCCGATACTCTCCCTCCATTCAATTGAGTCATAAAGTTCAGAACTGGTTCAGCGCCATATGGAGGCACCAGGCTATCTCGCACAGCTCCTTTCAGAACCGTTCTGAGCAGCCCAGGGCGTAAAGCTCTGGAACTTGAAATTCGCAAATGGAGGACAGCAATACAGTAGCTACAAAGAGCTTTGAATAGCATTGGTTAAATGGGAACTAATTGCGTGACGTCACGTTTGACATCGGGACACAATAGATCTCTAAGGTCGCAGTGATTAGCCCCCCTCCTACTCACCGCATGGATATCAAACTTACGTTCGACATCCGTGCGGCTTGAACAGCATTTCAAGTGATGTTAGTGATGTATAATTCTGTGCCTCTGCTCCTAGCGACCTGCATATCAAATCCACGCATCGCGTATCACCGTTCGTCTAAAAATATGTACGTGGGTTTAAGTTTGGGTTTGAGAAGTAAGAATTGTACATTTTTTCTTGCAATTGTACCTATGTACTCCTTGACTATCAAATGTACCCAAAATAGTACAATTGTACCTATTGTAACAGCACTGCTGTACCTCTGCTGACATCCGTGGGCTCCAGTGACAGTACACCAAGCTGCTATACACCGCCTTAGCAACCCTGTAGCTATACGCCGTAGCTCAGCCGGAGGAAGTTTTCAAGTATATCACATCGAGTAGAGTAAGACTGTTTAGATATTTGTATAATTTTAGATTTAATTTATGGGTATAAACCACCCTGATTGTATCTAGTATTAAGTTAGATAAGGGGGTTTGACGTCATAGGTTTAGTTATTTCTCATTATAGTTTAGTTATTTCTCATCATAGTTTAATAAATTGATTAAATATTTTTAGTAATCTTATTTACAGTCTAGTCTCACAGTTAAGTTAGAGTCACTTAAGTACAAATAGTTATAGAATATTTGAAGTTCATGATAGTTGCACTCAACAGTTCGAGGTTAGTGTTGAAGTCTACTTAATAGTTACATCTTTATTGCCGAGTTCATAGAGTATAATCTCGTGGCGCCCTTTTATTAATATCTTTAAACCCCGACCACCCGGCTGTTAAAATTAAAAAGCTAGTGGCCTCTATGCAACTCATTACCGATTAAGTAAACTTGTGTTTTATTGAACTTCAAATTAGAAAGGGCGTGGCAGTCATACAGGGTGTTGTAACTGATTAACCACGATTCTGCTTAAACTGCTTGATGTAAAAAGCTTATTTTTGGCAAACGGATTTTCCGAAAGTCAAATTCCAACGAGATGAAACTACCCCTCAAATATTACCAATTTATATAATAATATCGCCAAATTGTTTTTTCTCATGCTAACATAAATGTGCGAAAATTTTATCCAGTTTGTATGTTAATGGAAATTCTTGCTTTGATTTATCATCGCAATCACAAATGATTAATACGACGCGAACGAAGTCGCGGGTACATGCTAGTATATTTTTATAAAACATGATATGTAAAATAATATTCTGAACAACTTTCTTTTTTTATGTTTCTCTATATTCTCCTAGCACAAATTTTTATATATGTAAAGGGGTAAAGAAAACTTTGAATTTGCCGTTACGGCAGTTGAAGTATGAATATTTCTTTAAACTGAATAAAAGATAAATTTGCTGTCTGTTCACTGCATAAAAATTTTAATTGTAATTTTTATTAGTGACAGAGGGCGGCAACACCTTATCTTAACACGGTTCTGCACAACAGAAGCAAAAACATAAACTATTTTAAAAACATAAAAATAACATAAACCATTTTAAATGTCTAAATATAACTATTCAGAGAACAGTTTAACTTTTAGCAGATACGTGTTTTATAAACCATTGACGTTACGTTAAAAAGACATTACATGAAGTAATTAAGTTACACTTAAACGAAAAATAGTTAAGTGACAATGAAGAGCCTGTTACACCACGTCGCTGTAAACATACCCATTGCGATGCCGACTTCAAGTACCTGAACAAACGGCCGTACAAGAAAAAAAGACGGCTTTAAATTACCTCGACGACGTATTAGCTGAATTCCATTTTAGCTGATTTACTAAGAATTTCAGTGAAAAACTGAAGAATAACTTCATTAAGGTCGTAATCGTCGCCTACTGCGAGTTAGATGATTGTGCTAGTCAGTGACTAAGTAGTTGAATAAGTGTTAGTACTTTTTCAATCGATTGTTCATTCTCTTTTAGACTTCATTTTTATTACAAGACAATTTTTTACAATGCTATAAAGCAGAAAAGCTAAATTTATGGTAACTTTTTATATTTAACGATTTTTATTACGGAAATTTTATTTATTTTAGTTGATATCTGTCCTTAATATTCCTTATATAGGAGGTGCCAACTACATGTTTTTGACCTGTTTGGAGAGTAATAACTTGTCTATAAAAGAGTAATTACTACGTCGTACCCATAGATTTAGTAAGAACAGATATCACATTGTGCATTTTAACCCGATCAAACAATGGGAGGTTGACTACGTACTGTAAAAACCAACTGAGATAGAGAAGGCGACATTGCCACATCTCAAATTTGCGCCTATCTACTTAATTTGATTTGCAGAAAAGGTGACTTTAAAACCTTCACCGGATATCAATAAATCTCAATTTCTTAATTAAATTAATATTTCGTTTTAAAAGCATACGTAATAATATATTTTATTAACCAGAGGGATATATGCGATTTTACTATTAAAGGACATGTTTACTGTTAAATCTGCTGAAACGTCTAGAACTATTGGCAACGTCGCTGCTAGCCTTCCAGAATGAAATAGGACCGTCCGTCCCACCATCCCTCGCGACGGCCCTTGGTCTGTTATAGCGATACTACGTTTAGCTTACTGTGTGTGTTTGAAGTCGGAATCATAGTCCGAAATTGAACTTTTCAGTGTTTTTCAGTAGTTTTTGTTTTTGTTTAACGTACTTTTGAATCTGCCGAATTTTCAATATGGATGCGACAGTGTGTCAAATGTGTGGAAAATAGAGCTCAAATTACCCAGATTTGTCTTTTCACTGGTTAGGTATTGTTTCCGCCGTAATCGCCATTTACATAAGGCGTCCCACAAGGAGAGGAGACCTCTCACAATTAAAATAATTTTCTAATTATATTTGTTGAATTTTGATCTATTAAAACAACGGGTGCGTCCCAAAAGTGGCTCATCGTTTTTTATATTTTCAAAATAAAAAAACAAGATTGAATTATAATTCGTCTCAATGACACTAACAATTGTAGATCATAACAAACTTGCATATAAACGTTGCATTTGAAACTTTATTATAAGCCAGAAAGTGGCATTTTTTTAAATTACGTCATATTTTGGTCATTATATACTTTATTCGAAAGGAATTTGCTCAACAAATAAACAAGGGTGTTTACCCGACCTTTTTTACATTTATTGCTTTATTATATCTTATATCTGCCCCTTCGGTCTTGTTTAGACAAGTTTTTTGCTACCAATATATACAATACAAATACCTCTTCCTAGAGTTATTTGTACGGTGTGTTACATTTTTTAGAATGGGACGAACTGTAAATGAATTCTTAGGTTACTAGTTTTATACATACCTATATACAGAGTATTTTAAGCCTCCCCAAAAACTTTTTACCTATTACGTTTTTGGTTTTGTGATTTTTATTTCAATTTTTTACATACGATCATGGGGCCATTGTAACGCACATTTTCAAAATATTTTTGTCAAGTGGTTAATTCAAACCGCACAATACATATGCTTAATACAGATGGTGCGCCATGAAGATTGGGACATTTAACTAAAATTTGATTGTATGATGTAGCTACCTAAGTAATGGATTTGTAAATAAACGTAATATTCATTATTATGCGACCAGAAATCCCATACAGTATCTGACAGATTTGATACTTTTAATGATAAATGCCTTCTATTGCGACGACCTAAAGGTAATTAATTGCCTCGTATCAGTTTCATATCTTAATACGAGGAAGGAAAGAGACCGAAAGTCAAATCTTGTTTTATATTTTCAAAAACACAATTTTCTCATTAAACTTAATATTGATTTTAGGCATAGGAAGTTATTGATAATGCACAGATTAAACAACTATTACACAATTACTTCACAGGAAGCTATCGATTGCAATGTAACTAAATCGTTACTAATTACTAATTTTGAAAAGTTCTTTTAAGATCAAAAGGTAAAACTAAGACCTAAACTATCATTTGAGAATAAGTGGGAAGTTCTAGAAATAATGTTGCTTAATTCCTAAACAAAAGAAAAATTTATATAAGTTTTATAACATCTCTAATTAAATTTGAACAAAAGAATATTTCCTGTTTTGCTGTAGGTAATTTTCTCAGGGGAAAATACGTAAATATAAAAATGACTTTTAAGTCAAAAAAGTCAAAAAGGACAAGTTATTCCAAAAGGACTGTCCTTTTCAAAAAGGACAGGTGGCAACCCTAGGTATTTCCTGGAATGAAATTTAATGGCAAATCTACAACTTTTGTTTGAAAATGTGAACCGGCCACCTATGTTTACAGAAAAATATCTAAAATGTGCTTTACCATTGCCTCCATATTCTAAAAAAATTGAAAGAAAGTCACCAACCACAAAACCAACATATAGAACTGTTTCGCAGAAGCCTGAGTCACCCTGTAAATATTCAAAAAGTAACTGAAAGTTTAAATTGAATATCGACGTTGGAGCGATTTTCGAAAACTACCTACTAACGTTTCAACTTATAAAGTATATGTGGGATATCAATTATATTATTATATTAGACCTTATAATAAAACTGTCATCTAACGAAAAGTGTTAATGTAGTATATTAATATAACAAGTAAAAATTTTACTAATTACTTTACTTTTACTTTACAAAATTAAATTCGTTCCAAAAAACGATACGCCACTGGCCATTAGAACAATCCAAATGCGCCTAGTTGCCGGGGTCGGAAATTTTAGACTTCTCTGTCTCTTCTGTCCTTGTTTGACACATTGGAATGTTTGATACACTACCAACGAGTATTTATGAATGAGATGTTCGGTCTATCTTTATAATGTCTTTGGTCGTACCTGTATTACACTATTGAGAGAAGAAATGTATACGAACTTTTTTACTTATTTACTGTTTATAAGCAGAATACCTATATTGCCGAAGTTTAATGATTATAATTCGGAACACCCTGTATATCTACAGGGTATTTTACACAATAATTTAATTATTTATTGTTAAAATTTTTGGTAGACAAATCTAAATGTGTTAGCTAACGAATATTTCAAGGTGTGTACTTATTTCAAAATATTTTGATAATTTGCATATTTTAAATAATAGTGTACTGTTTTATTAGGAGTAAAAATGACACTTTTCGTGTCGAGGCTGTACGTTTGACATACAGTCGAGGCACAAAAAGTCATTTTTACTCCGAATAGAACATGCTATTTTTTTCAAACGCCACAAATAATGTTTTATACAATTTCAAAATAATATATACATAATAATAATGTACACAAATAAATAATTTGTTTTTAATTCAATTTTGCGGGGCTTGTGTAAAAAGCTCCAAAAGGACTTGCCTCAAACATGCATTTTGTTCGCGTTTCAGGAGCTGTAGAGCTCGGTATTATATACATATATACTACCGAGTCATAATCAACCTTTGAACTTACCAAGATTATACAAGTTATGTGTCTCTATATTGCTCCCCATGCGATATGCGAGAGACCACTTAATATTTAATAATATTTATAACCTTCTTGCACCGTACCACTAATCTATTTATACAGGGTAGCCCATCGAAAACGTTCCGCAAGGCATAACGGCGAGGGTATTCTTTATTTCAAAAAATCCTAAAACACGTCAATTTTGTTTGTGAGGGGGACACTTTTGCCCCAAAAATAATTGCAAAATCTTCAACCCTCTCAGCGGGGGTGTCATCCCCCAACTTTTTTTAAAAGGGAAGGGGGGTCAAATGGCGCCGCAATAAAAAGAGCTTTCTATTCTCTATATTTCTCCGCCTAGTTTTTGAAAATCGGTCGAGTCATTGAGAAAATATGAAGGATTGAAATTTGAAAAGTTTATTTAAACATTTATCAGAGTAAATGATAAGGATAAATTCCCTCGACCAATTTGAGTTTTTTCTTATTATTTCTAGATGTTTACGCATTTTTTCACTTGCCACAAGGTTGAACGATCAGGTGCGGTAGTTGCTAGATAGCTGTTCTGTGGCTTGTGCGTTGAAGTTCTTCTCAATATCGTTAAACTGACCCACAATAGAATTTCCAAAAATACCAGCCCACACTTTCAATTTCTGACGGTTTTGTGTGTTCAGCTTGTGAAAAACCCTGGTGTTGTCCTCAGCCCAGTACCGAGAGTTGTGCCGATTAACTACATCGTTCAAAAAGAAAGTACACTCATCCGAAAAACACACATTAAAGGTACGCGTCCACTAATCGGCGTCGGACGGACGGTACGCATCGGAAAAATCGGATGTTTTTTGGGTCCTGCGTTTACTACCACGGATTATTGGAGTCGGTATCAGCATCTCTCGCTCTCCGCAGTTAGCAAAGTGGTGTTTGAAGCATGAAAAGCGCTATGTCGCTAATGAACATAAAAAGATGTTATAATTATTTGCGTGTTGTCAGAGGAAGAAGAGAACGAACGAAAAGAAAGAAATGTTGGGGTGCATAATATTAATATAAGGAGACCAAGATTCGGAGAATATCACAGTTTATTTTGTGATTTAATTCTAGATGTTGAAGAAGTTCTTTGAATAGTTTTCCAATGTCCCACGTTAGATTTGAAGCTTGATTAAATATTTTAAGATAAGTTTATTTAGATAGTGTCCACTTTTATAGTTTTTTTTGATTTCGTCTTTAGGAATCCCGTCCGGAAATGCCGAAGTGCACGGTCGGTTCGATACCGATAGGTGAACGCGGTCATATTCAAATAATGTAGTTAATTAAATAATCCGATTCATCCAATGCGTACCGTCCGTCCGACGCCGATTAGTGGACGCGTACCTTAAATAGGAAATTCGCCACTCGTTCACTCATAGTTTCACAAAATTGCAAGCGACGATCAAAATTGTCTTCGTTAAGTTCTTGTACCAACTGAATTTTGTACGGGTAGGACTTGTGTTTTTTTAATATCCTTTGGACATCCTTTGGACATCTTGTCTCATTGGCCAATTTTCTTGTACTCAGCGTACTATCCATGGCAACTTGGCCCAATACGAATACCTCCATAGCTTCATTTACTACAGGATTTTCCCTCTGCCTCCTTTTATTCATAACGGAAAGTTTCGCGAAATTTTGCTACTAACTCGCGAACAATTTTGCCATAAAGGTGTTTGTCAGGATGGCGTTCATTGAATATCTGCGCAACCCGATTGCCACATTCATTATTTTTAAAATAAAGTTCGATTATTTCCACTTTTTCCGCAAGTGAGTACACCATAATAATTGCTAAAAAGTTTAACGATATTGAGAAGAAGTTCAACGCATAAGTCACAGAACAGCTATTTAGCAACTACCGCACCTGATCGTTCAAGCTTGTGGCAAGTGAAAAAATGCGTAAACATCTAGAAATGATAAGAAAAAACAGCAAATTGGTTGAAGGAATTTACCCTTATCATTTACTCTGATAAATGTTTAAATAAACTTTTCAAATTTAAATCCTTTATAATTTCTCAATGACTCGACCGATTTTCAAAAACGAAGCCGGAAAATATAGAGAATAGAAAGCCCTTTTTATTGCGGTACCACTTGACCCCCCTTTCCATTTGAAAAAAAAAATTTGGGGCAAAAGTTGTCCCCCTCACAAACAAAATTGACGTGTTTTTGAATTTTCTGAAATAAAAATTGCCCTGGCCGTTATGCCTTGCGGAACGTTTTCGATGGGCCACCCTGTAGTTGCCACTTAAGATTTCCGTTTTTTTTAATATCAAGCCCAGGAATTTGCTTTCAGTTTTAAGTTCAAGTGAGCAATTGACTATGAAAAGGAATGGGCTAGTTGTCATTCTTAACATAGACATAATCATTATTTCATAAATTGACAAATTATATTAATATTATAATTTAATATCTAACAGTAGGTAATTTTATTACCTACATTAAATATAACACAATTATTGCAAATAAATAGATTAGTAGTTCGAAAATATATAAATGATTTATCGGATGTCGAACTAATATAACTGCTCGTTTATTACATTACATCTTATATTCTTCCTTGACTACGTTTCTTAGATCCTATCACTACAAATGTACCAAATACCGATACTAGCGTTATCTAAAGATGAAAAATTAAAATTAATATCTAAGGGATCTATATTAGATAAATGTATAGACTATTATGATTTATTATTACTGTAACCTATAGAATCATTACAAAGTAACACAATTATTAAGTAGGTACTCTAATTGCTATTAAATCTACAGTATGTCCCTGGATTGTCTTTAGAACAGGAAAAACTTTTATTATTGACATTTTGAGAAAAATGCATTCTGCATACAAATTTTTGCTTGTTCTAAAATGGCTTTTTTTGCAAATTTCCAAACAGTTTTAGAGAAAATTAAGAAAAACACGAAAATATGGTGGAATTTTTCCTAAAAAGGAAAGTCCTAAAAATAAAAACGCGTTTCTATGGTAATATAACTTCGTTTTCATTCTTTGACGGACTGTTATTCATAGAATTTTAGTTAACATAATATTTTTTGTTATTTTAAAATGTCAAAGAAGCACAGCATTTGTTTAGTACAATGCTACAGAAAGGGTGATGATAGTTATCATAATATGTGATTCTGAAACAAAAGGAAAGAATATGACATTAATCAAAATTAATAATAACTATCTATCGAAGAATGAAATCGAATTGATATTACCATAGAAACGCGTTTTGATTTTTAGGACTTCAGCTTCATTCAGAACCTCCCAATCAGGGAGGTGACAGTGAAATAGGAAAATTGGAAACAGTCATTAGTGTCATTCCTGTCATCTCCTGACGACAAGTATGGACGCCTAGACAAGGACAGCAATGTTTCTGTCTAACTATTGTCTAACTTCACAGTTAAGAATTGACAGATTTCACAGGCAACTTCAGATTTGTTCTAGAACAAATTTCGACGCCATTTTAATTCTCTCCGTTTAGTTTTGTTTTGTAAATTCAATTTGATATTTCGGCAGAAATTTATAAACATAAAGCATATAAAATATATATGACATGAAAAATCCTGAAGAAAATGACGTTTCTGCAGTACTAGGTATGTCCCATGTACATTAAAAATAGGTAGTAAATAAACACTATTTCTGTATTTTTTAGATGCAAGAAAATTTTGTTATGTTTATGATCGGCGATTCTTTTGAAAATAGAAACAATTTACAGCAAAGTAAGTCGTTTTTAACTATAGCTAATGTTAGTTATCTCCAGTATGTGCGATTTATTGTCAATAATGCAATAAATCTGACTGATACAATCTGATTGTTATCCGACTAAAAGTCTCTTTTTGCTTCTTTTTGATTTAAAAACCAGGCCTCTTTGGGAATAATGGACGCTTTTTTTAAACAGTATATTTATATTTTATACCTAATGATATTTTTACATTGTTAATTTTAGTTAATTTTAATATAAACAAAATTATTTTTCTGTTTTCAGGTTTTTGTATAAGGCTCCCGTTTTCATGTTCCTGCCCCCGTTTTCTGTTCCTGATGGCTGTGAATACGTTTATTTATTTACAAATTACTGTAAGTCATGCTTATACCTTACTAATTTACGTTAAAATTGCATATAATTAAGTAATTGCTGTAGAAATGGAGAGATTAGAGCTACAATTTAAAATTAATTTTACAAAATACAGAGTGTCCCAAATAAGTAAAAAATACAACTATAATATTTTTTGCTTATTTGGGACACTCTGTATCTTGTAAAAATATTTTTAAATTATAGCTCTAATAGCCCTCCAACGAACCCAAAACTTACAATTTGTAAAAATCTAATCGTTGAGCTACAATACTCCGCGTCGTATGTGGTGAACAACCCTGTATATTATTCGTTATATTATTTGAAAGCCTGTAAACAATTAAATTTTCGCTATATATTATATTTATTTTTTTGCTAATATTTATATTAGTTATTTAGGGCTTTTTTATAATGGTGGCTGTTTTTGGTAACCGATTCTAAATTGGATCAATAGAGATATATTTTGAATTATATACTTTTATTTAACGGGGAAGTATTAAGGGGATATATTGGGGATGTATGAGGAAATATGAGGATGTATGAGGAAGTATTGAGGATGTAAAGGAAGTATTAAAAGGATAGAAGGAAGTAAAAAGGATGTAAACGAAGTATCAGGGATATATGAGCAAGTTTTTGCATAAAAGGGAAGTTGGTGTACAAAATTTAGGTCAGCGGTTTCCCCCTCGGTTTCAGCATAGTTTCATTTCTTTGCATATGCTACAATGGCAAGGTCGTCTGCGTTGGCGACTAGAGTTGTTTTATCTGGTATTTCTATCCTCAGTAGATCATCATAGAGCACGTTCCAGGGCATAGGTCCCAAGATTGATTCGCAGGGAAATTAGGCAGTCAGTAATGGTAAATAGTGATACCACAGTGTACACCGCTATCTAGCTAGTGAATCCTGTAGCGAATCTTGTTAAACAGAAAATTCATCCTGGGTGGTCACACAGTATTTTTATTCATACTTATTAAATATAAATATCTGCTACCTTCCCGTTTGGGAGGTGGGTTCAAAATTGTACCTATATAAAACACCAAATTTTAGTTCAATGTAATTACACAATAAAACACAGATTAACAAGACAGACGTTTATTCAGATGTAGGGTAGCTCATCATTTGAAACAATACAATTTAAAATGGTTTAAATAATTATTACAATAATATAGAGAAATTAAAATGACTATATTATAAATTAAATATTTGCAATAATTGGTAATACTGGTTACCCGTTAGATGACCAGTTAGTGTAACCTAGACTAAAAAAAATTACCTACTCTACTAAAATTTAATATAAATGAAAAACGGGGTACCCACGATATAAATGATACTTAAATTACTAAATATATAAATGATACTTAAATTACTAAATATATGGTCTTTACTAAAACTAATCAGAAGCAACAAAAAAAAATAGGTACAATATTTATTAAGTACGCAGGAACGAGAGGGAGCTAATAAAGAGTTTGGTACTTAGCTTTTATTCGTAAGGGTCCCAAAAAAAAATCCCCTACGCCAGGATCTGCCGCACAACCAGAAGGCCCAACCACGTGGCTTCCCCTTAGCTGATCAATTGGTTTGAACAGGAACCTCGCTAGCCAGTCGTGAAAACCCTCGTGGAATCAAGTAGGTGCGTAAAAAGAAAAACCAAACCAAGGTGCCTAATTTAAAATTAACCCAATAAAAAATTATCCCACGTGATAATTAATAACGCAAAGTTAACTTACACAAACTACTGTGGGCGATTTCCTTGGAAATAATACAAAAGATGTAACGCTTTTAGTTTCGTCTCAATCCAGCTGTAGCCGTATGATATAACTAATATCAATTAAACGTAGAGAATTACTAACCTTTCCCAAAATCAAATGAAAGGATTTTTCAACTCAAAACGTGACTTCACTGCCAGCGTGCGGAGCGTGCCGAAAAGAAAAAGAAAGGAAATCACCAGACAGGTGGGCGCTTAGAATTTTAATATCGAAACCCCCTCCTGATATAAATTTAGCTATAAAATCCCTAGGTACTTCCGCAACCAGTTAAGTACCAATGTTGCCAGGATTAATCCGATAATCAAAGAAAATTAATAATAAATCAAACAATAATAATAAGTTAAATGCAATTACAAATATATACAATTGATAATAGTTTAAGATCATTAATAAATAAAAGTATTAAAATAAGTTAAATGCTAAAATTAATTATTTAGAGACTAAATATGAATGAGGTGAAATATGATTTAAGAAAACTTCAAGAAGCTGGCAACACCGTTAGACCCGTTGATGATTTGACGTTTCTGCCCTAACCACAAATTAATTAATCTAAACAAAAATCACAATCAGATTATTTATTAATAATAATTATTGAAGGTATTATTGTTATTAAAAAGGTATGTACATCGTTTCGTATAATATAATTAATATAATATGGTTTCCCTTTGTAGCAACCAAACAACTAACAAAATGCAATGAATATTTCCACTTGAACAGAAGTAAACAAATACCAAAAGTAAGTATATAAAGTGGTTATTATTAATATTACTTTAATTAACGTTATTTTAGATAAATAAGAAGTCTTTACACGATGCATTTACCCTTCCATAACCTGAAGAATAATACCTCAAGATCGAGTCAAAGATATTATTTACAAAATATTACATTTGGCTAAAAATACAACAATATGAAGTTAAATTATGATTTAAAGTTAATGCACATTTACTTTACTTGTAAATAGAAAATAAATAAATAATTAATATGTATTAAGAAATGTATTGTTATATTTTATTAACGTGCCATCTTCAAGGTTATAAACAAAATAATAAATCACCACATTCACCATTTTGTCAAGATATATCAATTAAAATAAATATAAGAAAATTAATTCCCCTTTAAAATATATAACCGTAACATATCCCATATTAACAAAATACACACAAAAGTATTATATATATAAAAGCGATAGATACATTTATAATCCTCGTATTCATTTAGTAAAATTGTCTTTCTTTACAGCTAATGTATCCTGCGCCATTATGCGGCTTTAATTACATCACGGCCGCGCCACTGAAAACATATTTTTTGTGGAATTTGAAACACGGCACAAAGAACGTCGAATTAATACGCCTGTATATAGTATGCAGGTAGGCTCGATGCATTTGCCTGCATTTAATTAAAAGGAACTTTTCGAGAGTAGGAGTTGGGCGGATGGGGAGTAAAAGCGCTGAAAAATCGCAAATCAAAGGCAAAGGACGAAAACTGCGGCAAAAAACGGGCAAGTTCGCGCCAGTGCAACCGTTAAGCCCGGGAGCAGCAGAGGCGGAGGGTTGGCTCAGTGCTCATCGATTTTTTCACGGTCCTGCATTATTGGAAGCTGCGAAAAAAACGGCGAAATGAACTTGAATAAAGTAGCAGACGAACGAAGTAATGTAGTATTTGATATACTGGAATATTTTATCGTTTAATGAACACGAAAGGAATTAATGTAATTTCGAAAAATTTGTATTTTCGATACGACCACATTTAAGAACTGCACATTTTTAAACATTGTTTCAATATATTTTAACAAGAAATATATTTTGGAAATGGCTACATGGCTGCTGTTCGTAGAAATCTTTTTTTTTTAGATAAAACACAGTTTATCTAGAATATTAGATACATTATTTGTTGTAGATAGTTTACAACATACGACGTGAAGTTGTAAAACCCGCCTTATCCCAAAAACGTCGTTTCGAGATAATAAGCAAAAATTCTTTTTAGCAAATGTTTGAGAATTCAAAGAGTTTGAAAAATATTTTTATTTTTATTAAAACACTTTAATTAATTATATATTTTTGATTAATTAATATTAATATTTAATTTTTAAAGAGAAAAAACACAAAAATAATTTGGATAAGGCGGGTTGTGTTGCAGTATAAGCATCGTACTTTTTATTTCATCTTTACATTTGCAAGATATTTGCATCCTAACTTGGAATTATTAAGTATGATACTTTATTAAAATTAGGTAAGCATTTAAAATGGATAACACATCAGTAATAATACTATACTTGTGTAAAAAGCCTATGAAAAAATGCGGGATTTGCAACAATACTGACAATAAAAAGCAAATATAATTGATAAGACTGATTTTGCTGCAGTAACGTAATTTGTAGTGAATTTTATATAAGAATACGCGACATTTGCTGCAGTTTGGGACTATGTATATTATTGTTTATGTAAAATAAAAAACACTAAATCACCACAATACACCAAAACACTTTTACTTTTACACTGGACGCGCGTTTCGCGCTCATATATATATATGAGTTTATAATCATCTGCTGATGATGCTAACATGGTTAGCGAAACGCGTCAGTGTAAAAAGTAAAAGATGTTTACAGATATATTTCAATGATTTAATGTTTTGTTAACTGTTCTTTTAACAAGGTTCCAACCCTCAACTGTAATTGTTTATGTAGATTGTAGCGAAAACTCTCAAAGATATGGCGAGACAAAAACATATCTAAACACTTAAAAAAAGGCTTGTTCACTGCCTAATATTTCCTATATTAATGTATGGCTCCGAGTCCTGGACGATGAGACAGTCAGAAATGAAAAAAATTGACGCAACTGATGTACTGTTGGCGACAGATGCTCAGAATTCCGTGGACTGCCCGGCGAACCAATGAATCCATAATCCAAGAACTGAACATCACAGAACGCCTCTCAACTTCTATACAGTCACGTATACTTAAATATTTCGGTCACGTTATGAGGAGGGATACTGACTGTATGGAAAACTCATTATACAGGGCAAGGTTCGGGAAGAAGACCAAGAGGCCGCTCGCCCTCCCGATGGATAGACCAGCTATCAAAAATCACCCACAAGCCACTGCACACGCTTGTACATGAAGCACAAGACAGGGAATTATGGAGACAAACCTCACACATCACCTGACCACTAGATTCCTTTTGTAGGAATAAAGATAGAGAGAGAGAGAGAGATTGTAGCGGCTACTATTAATTTATATCATTATGTCATTTTTTTTAAAATGGATAAGGCGGGTTTTACAACTTGACGCCTCAATTTATTTAGTAGTTGAATTTTTCAATACACTGCAGCCACTTATCTCGGGGTTTTAGTACCCTTTTTCCCGACGAAGAGAAAACTAAATATACAAAAAAAGTCAACTAACTAACAAAGCAAGGAAATGCAAAAGTAAATCTAGAAAATAAAAAAACATTAAATTCCTTTCATTGCGTTCAACAGATTTTGTCCTTTTGTTTCTGAATATAGTGTTAAATAATATGTGATTTGGATGATTTACAGCGGTTATATCTTTCGCCGGCGAAGAGAATGTAGTAGGTTATATAATGAGACAGGGAAGACAAAGGAGACGCAACTGTATACAAAGTCACAAAATACAATTATTGTGAACACCTTCATTCGTACTTATTAAATAGTAAATACAAATATCATTAATCCCATATTAACGAAATATACACAAAATTATTATGAAAACAGCAGGTTTAGTCGTGATTAACTAAGTTAAAAAAAAACTTAATTTTAGTGAGGATGCAGCCAATAATCACCACATAATCTAATAAAACTACTTTTTCGATTTGTCAAGCTTCCGAAAAATTTATTCTCATTATCAGGACAATTTCAATAAGTCAGTTAACATATATCATCTTTTGCACAATAAGGACATCATTGAACATTGGATTCACAAAAGAATTCCCTTTATAAAAATATTTTAAACACATATACATCTATGGACGCCGTCTTTTATAAAATTACTCAAAAATAAATTGTTAATTGTTGTTTCGAGCCCGATCAAACAGTAACTTTCGCGATAAAATTTCTCGAAAACTTGACAAATTGAAAAAGTAGATTTATTAGATTATGTCGAGATTACTGACAGCAGCCTCACTAAAATTGAGTTTAAAAAAAATTGAGTGTAATATACAAAAGTAC
The DNA here is from genome assembly GCF_002938485.1 of Sitophilus oryzae. Lineage (NCBI taxonomy): Eukaryota > Metazoa > Arthropoda > Insecta > Coleoptera > Curculionidae > Sitophilus > Sitophilus oryzae. Next base: position 234,617 of record NW_022147423.1, on the reverse strand, counting down.
TATGTATAAAAGAGATAGATACATTTATAATCCTCGTATTGATTTAGTAAAATTCTCTTTCTTTACGGCTAATGTATCCCGCGCCACTATGCGGCTTTAATTACATCACGGCCGCGCCACTGAAAACATATTTTTTGTGGAAATTGAAACACGGCACAAAGAACGCCGAATTAATACGCCTGTATATAGTATGCAGGTAGGCTCGATGCATTTGCGTGCATTTAATTAAAAGGAACTTTTCGAGAGTAGGAGTTGGGCGGATGGGGAGCAAAAGCGCTGAAAAATCGCAAATCAAAGGCAAAGGACGAAAACTGCGGCAAAAAACGGGCAAGTTCGCGCCAGTGCAACCGTTAAGCCCGGGGGCGGCAGAGGCGGCGCGGCGGCGGGTTGGCTGAGCGCTCATCGATTTTTTCGCGGTCCTGCATTATTGGAAGCTGCGAAAAAAACGGTCGAATGAACTTGAATAAAATAGTAAGCGAGCGAAGCAATGTAGAATTTGATATGCTGGAATAGTTTCTCGTTTAATGAACACGAAAGGAATTACTGCAATTTCAAAAAACTGGTGTTTTCGATACGACTACATTTAAAACCTGTAATTTTTTAAACATTGCTTAATTTTTTAATTCACTAAAATGGTAAAATGCCCATCAGTTTCCATTGCAACCCACCACAAATATATAATATTCATATCGATAGAAAAATTAGATATACATAAAGATTGGAAGCAATGCTTCAACTTCGCCTTTTATAATTCTTATTTTATGTATTGATAAAAATAAAGACTATTTATTATTATTCATATACAGGGTTGTTCACCACATACGAGACGGAGTATTGTAGCTAAACGATTAGATTTTTACAAATTGTAAGTTTTGGGTTCGTTGAAGGACTATTAGAGCTACAATTTAAAAATATTTTTACAAGATACAGAGTGTCCCAAATAAATAAAAAATATCAAAGTTGTATTTTTTTAAATGGAACACCCTGTATATTATTACATCTTTAGTTTCTACGATTAAAATACAGGTAAATTTGATTAAGGTTTATTACACTTAAACATTACCGTTTTTGAAATATTTTCAATTTTGTGAAATTGCAGTAAAAATTTTAAGGCTTTATTTCTCCGAGGATATCAAAGTGTTTAATACTAAATATTTACTGAAGTCTATTTATTGATCTGTTATTGTGTTGCAATAACAAAAATAATACTACCTCATACAGAGTGTCTAAAAATTTATTTTAAATAATTACTAGCTTTAAACGGCAATAACTTGTTTAATTTAAATGGAACGCCCTGTATATTTTAGGAAAATCAGATGCATAATTTAATTGTCTATCAAATTGTATTATACCACTTTTTACCTATCCCTTCAAGTTTTCGTAGAAAATGCATTTTCTTATAATTTAGACCACATTTATCAATATACCCATGGAATATTGACATTTTAAATTGTTTTTAAAGCAGAAAATGCACAAAATGGACAGGCTAGTAATATTATCGTTTTTAGCGAAGTTATAATATTATTAGCCCATTTGTATGCAGAAAGAAAACTATTTAAATCTTTATAAAAGAGTATACCATTAATTAAATATACCACCATTATTTCCACTCAAATACTAATTAATTACATACTTATGTTCGTTAATAAATTATTATTCTAAATAAATGTGGATTTGAATCAGAAATCAATATAATAATAAGTTATGAAAATGCAGATATATTCATTTTCATTTCATATTGTTATAAATAAGCATTGGTCAAAAAATGAAATATCATTTTTAAGGTGTTACTTTTTACCACACTGTCTAATGCAGATACAAAATTCAGTTTTTTAGTATTTGGAGCAATTATTATTAATCAACGCAAACAGTCAATTAATGTAGTTTGAATACTGGAATCATATTAATTTGTCCACTTTAACAAATATTTAAACAGTTTTTTCATTTATTTTTTAATGAAATAAACAAACTATATCGACAATATTAGTATCTGTATTCTTTAAAAATTTGGTACGGCTTTAAAAATAATCTAAAATGTCAGTATTCCATGTGTATATTGATAAATGAGTTTTAAATTACAAGAAAATGCATTTTCTACGGAAACTTGAAGAGCTAGGTAAAAAATGGTATAATACAATTTGATAGACAATTAAATTGTGCATCTGATTTTCCCAAAATATACAGGGTGTTCCATTTAAATTAAACAAGTTATTGCCGTTTAAAGCTAGTAATTATTTAAAATAAAATTTTAGACACTCTGTATAAGGTAGTATAATTTTTATTATTACAACACAATAACTGATCAATAAATAAACTACAGTAAATATTTAGTATTAAAAACTTTTATACCATTGGAGAAATGAAGCCTTAAAATTTTGACTGCAATTTCACAAAATTGAAAATATTTCCAAAACGGTATGAAAGTGCGGGAAACCTTAATCAAATTTACCTTTATTTTAATCGTAGAAACTAAAAATGTAATAATATACAGGGTGTTCCATTTAAAAAAATACAACTTCGATATTTTTTATTTATTTGGGACACTCTGTATCTTGTAAAAATATTGTAATCCTCCAACAAACCCAAAACTTACAATTTGTAAAAATCTAATCATTTAGCTACAATACTCCGTGTCGTATGTGGTGAACAACCCTGTATACCGGGTGCATCTCAAAAGTGATTCACCCCCTATAACTTTTTTATTTTTTCAGATAAAAAAACGAGATTTGGTATGTTAGTAGGCATAAATTAGGATTGATTGACGTATTCAATTGTTTTCGGTCACTTCCTGTTTCACCGGAAATTACTACAATTTTTGATTTTTAAATGGCACCCTCGGTATATTTCTACTTTATTCGATAGAAAATGACACTCTGAATAGAATGACATATCTGTAACGTTTTTAGTTCGTTACATGTCTTTTTTACATATGATATATATGATGTCTGGCGTATCGTCATCGGATTCCGTATCGTTCAGGCCTGATAATTTATTTGGCACGCTTGGCGTAATTTTTACGTTCCCTAGTCGCCAACCCTGTTATCGTTTCACTGTTCTGTGGAGGCGCTGTCAACATCGCTCCAAGGTTAGGTCGCTCTCCGCGCTTAACCTCACTTTTGTTCACCCGACTTGGTAAAATAAAATGGTAATAATTTAAATCCTGCTGCAAAATCTGAATCAGCTGCCATTTCGAAGCAACAGGTAAAGATGAGATATTATCTTTATTAGATTCGTTATTATTATTGAATATTTTTAGGGTAGAGTTTTGGATTGACCCACCTTAACTCGTATTTGTATTTTGCTGGCACATTGGTGTTCTTTTGCTTTTGTCCTCCAGAATGTTACATGGAAGAAAGGACAGTTTCTTTATTTATTATTGAGCCCTCGGAAGTATTTCGAGGTAGGTTTATTTTGTTAATTAGACCTTGTTTGGTTTTAAACAAGAGTTTCGTATTTTTAGGGTCTTATGGACGGACTGTGTCCAAGGTACGGGTAGTGTTCCCCTGTACCGTTATCTTATGGACGGACTGTGTCCAAGGTACGGGTAGTGTTCCCCTGTACCGTTCTATTATGGACGGACTGTGTCCAAGGTTATGGTCCAAGTTACGGACATTATCCAAGGTCCTAGTAGTGTTCCAAGGTACGGGTAGTGTCCCCATATTGCCACAGTATGGATACAGCGTAAGCCCCATGCTGCTTCGCTCCCATTTCTAAGCCTACTCAGTAGCTACGGCTGTAGTGATTCATGGTGTCCTCATTCTGGCCTCTTTTGTTGTTTTGGCCAACAGGATCGCCGACAGACAGTACAGAGATGCAAGCCCACCTCACGCTGTTACTGTTTGAAGCAAGATTACATAAAGAACAGCTAAGTGTAGATTTAAGTTCTAGTTTTACATTTAACATCTAAAACATTTTCATTCTTAAACAATAACGTACATCTTAAGTAATATCGTACAGACTATGTTTAGTGGTTAGATTGTTAAGAACATTCATGTCGATTTAATATTTAAAATATGATTTAGATCTTAGGTTTCATTACATTACGTCTTGTAATGGTATTGTTTTCATAGATATTTAGTACAATTCAACACCACTTTCGTTGACATATAACCACTATAATAATTATTAAAAAATGCTATTTACCATCACAGTCCATCTTGAATAAATATAGTCATTAGTTTTAAGTAATATACAACTGTGTTTTCTTTCTCTGTACATGTATGGCGCCCAATATCTATTTTTTTGTTTATTGTTATTAATTGGTTTTCTTTCCAGTGAAATACCTTATCCACGACTGCTCTCCGATGAAAAGCTGCCGTTCGCAGTGATAATGTTTATAAAAAACGCTACATATCATATGTCAACTTTTGTCATTTTCAAATATGGTTTATTTGAAATAGCAACGTGCGATTCATAACGATAAGTTGACTCAAAATACCAAGTATGTGGTACTAAATTATTCGTAAAAAATGCTTTTTGCCCTCGTTCCATTTTAAAAAATTGAGATATGATTAAAAATACGATTTGGGCATCTTTTAACCGACCAGGACAAGACACGAAAAACATTAGACGTTCAAATATATTTTTCCAAGGCTCCTTGATGAAAAATTAGTGTTTTTAACACAACTATGGCACTCTAGGTAGAAATTTAAAACACAGTTTTGAATTAAGCAAAAATTTCAAAAGTTGACATATGATATGTCATTATATTATTCAGAGTATCATTTTCTTTCGAATAAAATAAAAAAAATAGCGTGGGTGCCATTTAAAAATCAAAAGTTGTAGTCATTTCTGGTGAAACAGGAAGTGGCCGAAAAGAATTGAACACAGTCAATCAATCCTAATTTATATACTAACATACCAAATCTCGGGGGGAGAACCTAGAACAACTACGTATTTTATGGATCAAAATAAGTTGTGCAATTAACTAAATTTGTTGGAAGATTTATTTTTCCAAAGAAGACCTAGAAACTATAGAGTTCCAATATTCCGTGGACATAAAACAATTACATATTTTTTAATCAAAATCAGTTAAATGCACAAACAAACAATCAAAAGTAAACCCGAACGTTAATTAATTTGAAATTTATTAATATTTTAACCTTTTTATGAAGCTTATTGTCAAATATAATATGTGATACCAACATAAAATTTCATATTTTCGCCGAGTTATTAGAGCATAATACATTTTATGCGCCTCCATTACTTGATGTGACAAAAAACATTTTTTGGAAGTAATAATAATAATAGCTTTCGCATATAGCGTCTAACGCCTTGGGAGTAGCAAGGTACAGCTTGCTATACTAGAGCCGTTCGGTATACAAGGAAGGTAATGTGGCTAGCACTACGCTTCAACCGCCTATTATTACCTCAGGTTTGTGAATCCCAAGAACTCATTTAAGGCTGAGTCGACCTAAGTACCCATTAGGTACCCCCTAGGTACCCACATCTCATTTATTTTATTTTTTGGAAGTCACCTTTAGAAAATTGTTTTTTTCATCAAAAAGTATGCGTTGTGGCGTTTTTACAAGAGACAAAAAATGTATTATAAGGACCATTTTACAAAAAAATCGGTCTTCGGTTGAGTTGGACAATATTTATACTAAAATTTATGTAGGGGTGGGGGTAGTTTTTACCCTTCCCGTACTTTTTCTTGATTTTTTGAGTAAGTAAAATTAAAATGTTAAAGAACTTACAAAAAATCGGTCTTCGGTTGAGTTGGACAATATTTATACTAAAATTTATGTAGGGGTAAGGGTAGTTTTTACCAAAACTAAAGCAAAACCGTTTTTTATAATATAATATGTGATACCAACATAAAATTTCATATTTTCGCCGAGTTATTAGAGCATAATACATTTTATGCGCCTCCATTACTTGATGTGACAAAAAACATTTTTTGGAAGTAATAATAATAATAGCTTATTTATAATTAGATATTTAAATACTTAGTTTTCTTTTTGTATTTTTTAGTTAGAAGCAGTTCGGGAATAAAAAAATAAAATATCTATCAACATCCAATAAAAGACAGAGTGCACTAAGGGTGTAGTTGCCGGACCGAAGCCAGACTCACGGGTGTATAAAGACATAAGGGATGACCCTGTACCTGAGTTTTTATATTAATAAATATTTTAAGCTGACTTCCATTGAATTATTTCTAATTAAATTCCTAGGTCGTATACGTCGTTGAAAAATGTCCGTCCATAGTACGTACATTGTACGTACTTTCGATCATTTTACGTCCAGTTTTGGTCCGGAACAAAACATAAAATGTACGTACCTGGAATATACGTACATTGCCACGTCCCAGGGACGGACCGGGGACGTACACAGCGTTGAAAAATGTACGTCCCCGGTACGTACATAGTACGTACCTGTACGTACTTGTACGTACCAGGGTCCTGACGTTCGTCCCAACAATGTAACGTGAAAAATTATAAAGTTGTTTTTGAATGTTTCGTATTAATAAAAAATGCCCAGTTTTAATTTGGCCATTAGGTGGGCACACACGAGAGTTGTTTTTAAATGATCTCTCCAACTTTTCGATCTGTCATTCAAATCCCGCCGATCTGGTCTGCGAGGGGATAGATCTTTCATTGCTCACTAACCTAAATATCAAATCTCATTTTCTGAAAGAAATTGCTCCGTGAAGGGACAGACCGGTTAGTTAGTTGCAAATTTTCTCAAATTTTAAAGGGATTGAACCGCGCCGATATATATTTTATACCTACTCCTATAAAATGTCCCCATATTTTCGGTAAAACATTCGGGATGAAGAAGGAAGAAAAGTGGTATTATTGGGTTTAGGTATGCTGGAAATTGTGAAAGAAAATTATAAAATAAGTCGATTTAAGTGGATAAAAATGGGCCCAAGAAAGACAAAAATATGGCCACACGTCCTTACTTCGTCAACTTCAAAAAAAAAATAGAATTAGCATAATTGAATAAAGCAATTAATTCTAGAATTTTCTGCTATCTCACTTTCGAAAAATTTGAAGTCGTTCTTAAGAAAATAAATAAAAATCGAACGCTTGAGATGAAACTACCCCTCAAATATTACCAAGTTGTATAAAAATATCGCCATATTGTTTTTTCTCATGCTGACATAAATGTGAGAAACTTTTATCCAATTTGTATGTTAATGGAAATGCTTGCTTTGCTTTATCATCACCATTACAAATGATTAATTCGACGCAAATGAAGTCGCGTGTACACGCTAGTAACTCTACAAAAGGAACTTGAGATTTCATCAAAAATTGTTGCCCATCAGTACATATCCCGAAGACTAAATTCTCCCCAAATGACAAACGACCACGACACGGCCTAGAACCTCGCATATACTTTATCTAGTATCGGCGGCGTTCGCGCCCATTTTGCGACTCTAAATCGCAAATGAAGCGTTTCGAGCGTTGGTGCTGCTTCTGCTGGTGCTGCTGCTGTTCCTGTCGCCGTCGATGCGGTTTCGAAACGTCGCCCGCGGCCCTCTTCAGAGCAACGACCGTGTCTTGGGGTTTGTGCGGACTCCTTGGCGCCTCGGGGATTTTTAGATGGATGTGCAGATGTGGCGCGATAGTAGTAAGTAGTTCGCCAGGAGAAGAGAACCGACCGACCCACGAAGATAACCGAAGAGGCATTTTAAAAGATCGCTGTGAAAAAAGATTTGTTTGGGTGAGTTTGCTGGTAATTGTTCGACAACTAACTCGGTTACTAATTAAGTCTTACACTTTTTTAGAATTTAATTAACTTACAAGTGAGGAGGGCGTCCATTAATTACTTGAGACGTTTTTGAGGATTTCTTTGACTCTCGTCTTAGTAGTCACCTACTAATAGAGTAATATTCTGATGCATATGATAAGTTTCCATTTTCGGCAAATTTCTGATTTTTTTTCTGTTTCAACTGATACAAAATGATACCTAACGAGTTCTTCCTCTAGGAGATGCAAGACCTTGTCGTTGGTGGGGAAGCTCCTGGTCAGGTGCTGGGGGGAATCCCCTCTAGCACTTGGCTTGGTCTAAGAAGCATCTCACTCATCGTCTTGTCCCTGACTGTAGTGTCGTGGCCAGGGAATTGCACCAAGACATATAACGATACCGGCGGGGCTACGGACAGCCTCAACCTTGGGGCACCGGGGGGCATCCCATTGTATTTTACCCCTTACTTCTACATGCGGGGCTCTGTAGAAGTGGACCGACTGTCCCTAGCGACTCATAGGAACACTATGAGATCTGGTAATAATAGTAATAAAAACATCACCGGTGAAGCTGTGGGGAAACCCCCTAGCGACACTGGGAACAGTAACAATGAAAGTTCCAAGGGGCCAAACCCAAAGAGAACTACAAGAGAGGTGGCTGACACTTGCGTGAGACCATCCTCCGCAAGTGGCATACAAGCTACCACCTCCTCCAAGGGTCGGGAGCCTACCTCCTACCTCTAAACCCAACAGGCGACACAAGCTACCGTTTCGTCTGCCCTGCCTGGGTCGTAGCTCCTCGACTGTGAGGGACACGGGTCTCCGTAGGAAGTCCTGGGACTGTATGATGAGTTATAACTCAAGAAAGGGGGACACAATAGATCTCTAAGGTCGCAGAGATTAACCCCCCTCCCACTTATTCTAATCTAATTCTACCTAACGAGTTGTTAAAGTTGTAGTTTGGTTTTGTTGTCAAATATATGAATGATGATCTAGGAAATATACTGGTAATCTCCCTTCCAAAGTCTCAGATATATTAATATTACATTCTGTAAATAATATAAATATCAATATGAAAACTGCCGATACGAATATCATCATAGGTTACGAGAGGATAGCTCATCAGGTATATGAGAATATAAGAGTCAATCTTCTGATGGGGACCAATGATTTTTTTCTGTTTGTGGGAAAGAAAATCTTGCATAAGACACCCAGTACTAATAACGGTAAATATAACGGTAAACTATTGTTCTTAGTGCCGGGTAGTGCCGGTTATTCTTAGGTTAGTCTTAGGTGTAGGTTATTCTTACCGGCTAAAAAAACACACTTCCCTAATGCTGATCATGCTTCCGCATTACTTGGCCATGATAGCTGTCTGTTTACTGTCTTTTTATATCATTTTCTTTTTCCTCTAATATTTGTCTTATTATCCCTGAAGTTAGTTTGATAAGTTCAGTGTTTTAATTTCTCTTTATATTGTATTTATTAACTGTATATTATGTATATTGCATGTAAAATATATCGTTTTTAAAATACAAACCAAAAATACGAGGAATAATTATGTTTCCATGTATTCTACAACATAATTTATTAATCCGTAGTATCTAACTAGCGTGACGTCATAAATCTCGCTCCGGGGCTGTTCTATTAGAGACGGCATTGGTCTGATATTTAGAAATGTCAAAAGCTGATGACATTATACTTTTAACAATTATGACATTTCGTGTTGATTTTTGCAAGAAGAGAAAGAACTGTCACCTGTTTTATTATTTTCCTTTTCTATTTCACGAAAGTAAAAAGAGTTACCTACCTGATTCGTTTAGTCACTCAATTTAAAGAATATCAGATAAATATCAGTAACTTTATTGACAGAGGGATTTTATATTTACCATTGTTGGTAAAAAGTAACGTTCAAAATTCAAAGTTATTCATTTTATAGACTATACACAAATTTATCCATTATTTCAAAAACAATAAAATATAAATCTATTAGACTGTTATCTTTTATTGATCAATATTTCAAACTGTTCGTTTATTTAGGCGCCTTTATTTTGCGATGGCGAGAACGAACAAAAACAACAGCTAAACTTGACTTTAATTACATCTTTTTCAAATATGACACAGAACATCTTGAAGTTTTAATAATAGAAGAGACGAGGCAGCAAAAAAGCTGGCAACAGGGCCCGTAATTGGCTACTAAACAGAGAGGACCGTCTGGAGTGTGTTACATACTCTTACAGTTTGAATGATGAAATGCATCAGGGGCGGCGATTAGTTCGTCTTTTTTGCGTTTATTGGTGTATCCAGTAGACTCAATCCTGGTGTGCTTTATTATTGATTTTAGAGAGAAAGGTAATGAGTATTCTTTCTATTAAGGTTTATGTTTGTTGTATGTATATTTATGTATTCTATAAAATAACTAACGATTTCAGGCATTGTATGAAATTTAAATGTTTTTATATTATACTTCCCTAGATATTTCATGAAATACCTAGGCATTTTATATAATATCTATATGATATTAGAAAAGGTACGAAATAAAAAAAATATAGAAGTATCAATTAAACATTAATTTGAATTGACAAAAAAGGTTTTCTGATGAACAACGAATAATTTCTTATGAAACTTATGAATTAGCTCTGTTATTTTTGCTTATGAAAATGTCCTGCATCACCGACGCAGGACAATATAGCGTTCTAATCAGTGTTCTGACCCTGGATAAGGCTCAGCAGGTAGGTGGTGTCTTTCCCCTTGCTCATCGGCAGAAAGCAGGGTTTTCTCCCTTCACTGCAACAAGTTACGGCCCTTGCCAATTTTTAAATTAGGTGTGCGATTTCCACCAAACGAATTTACAATCTATGAGGATCATGCCCACCCGAAAGTGTATACCCGCAAAACGCAGCTGACCCACATTTTGTAGATCGTTGTGTTGCGATCCGATCGTCACTACTTCGTCCACTATAGCCTCTCCTAGAGACGTTTGCTGGTAGGTGGTCAGCGCAACCTCTGGGAAATCCTTTGGCAGCACCGCCATTTTCACTTGTCCAGCAATAGCGGCAAAAATACCTTAAGTTACTCGAAACTACAGAAATGGACTTTTGGAGGCGCGTGACCGGGAAATCGAAACTGGATAGAATAACAAACGAGAAAATTCTGAACATCATGGGCGTTAAAGACAGAATAACAGAAGACATCAAGATTAACCAACTTAGGTGATGCGGGCACGTATAAAGAATGGAGGAGAGTAGAATCCTAAAGAAAGGTACTCAATTGGACACCACAAGGTAAAACAAAGAGAGGGAGACCTAGACATCAGAATGAGAGGAAGAGACGAAAACCTCTGGACAGTCAGAGACCAATAGAGACTGTGATGAACTGATTTGTATATAGTATATACAGGGTTGTTCACCACATACGACACGGAGTATTGTAGCTAAACGATGAGATTTTTACAAATTGTAAGTTTTGGGTTCGATGAAGGACTATTAGAGGTACAATTTAAAAATAATTTTACAAGATAAAGAGCCAAAAAAACACCCTGTATATTATTACATTTTTAGTTTCTACGATTAAAATAAAGGTAAATTTGATTAAGGTTTATTATACTTACCGTTTTTGAAATATTTTCAATTTTGTGAAATTGCAGTAAAAATTTTAAGGCTTCCCAAATATTTAAATTGTGTAACCTGCTTGATGACCTCTCCATTTAAGTAAATTCTGGTGTTCGGAATATTGTTTCTGCTAACAGCCATAAATTTAGTTTTTGTAGTATTTATGTTTAAACCCAGTCTGTGTCATCCGCATATCGGATATTATTAATTGGAATGCTATTTATTTTCAAACGGCAATAACTTGTAGATTGACTCAGTGAATGCTCTTTCCACATATAAATTGAACAACATTGGAGACAGAATACACCCTTGCCTTATCCCCTTTTTTATTTCAAAATCTTTTGTTACTCCCACGCTATGTATACAAATTTCAGCTGTTTGGTTCCAATACAAATTACTGATGAGCCTTATATCTTTTCTATCAAGTCCCAAGTCTCTGAGGTATGATATAAGGAGGTTATGTTTAACGTTATCGAACGCCTTTTCATAGTCTATAAAGCACATGAAGACATCTTTTCTCTTGGATCCTCATCTGATCTTGGCAATTCTGTACTAAAGTTTGAAGACTGAATATGGCTTCTCTAGGAAGAAACTCAATCATATTCAAATTTAGAATGCCACTTTATCTAAAGAAGAGAACATCTCGACCAATGTGTACTACCAGTCATGACTATGCATGCGAAACCTGGATACTTAAAACGGACATTCAAAAGGAAACTTCAGGTTGCACAACGCTCAATGGAACGAAATATGCTAGAAATAACAAGAATAGAGTGGATACGATACAAGACCCAAGTAATAGATGTCCATCCACAGAATCAAATCCTCAAGTGGTAGTGGGCAGAACAACTGGCAAGGACAGACAATAGATGAGACCACAAAATTACAGTATGGTACCCACGAGGAATCAAGAGACTCCAGAGGAAGTCCAAATTTCAGATGGGACCATGTCATTAGGAAATTAGCAGGGATAACTTCGACCCGCATAGCCAACAATAGACAACAATGGGCTCAACTACAAAGAGAATATTTGTTACTTTTTTTCGTCGGATATATATATATATATATATATATATATATATATATATATATATATATATATATATATATATATATATATATATATATATATATATATATATATATATATATATATATATATATATATATATACAGTGTGACCCACTCAAGACCGGGCACCCTCCATAAAGTCTGTGTTTATAGTCCGATTTTGATGATTTTTTTTCAAATATAAGTTTCAAAAAATGTACTTTAGGGCTCAATGTCATGTTATTTCACAAAAAACAAGGCCTACTTAATAAAGTTTTGTGGTAAAAAACTGCAAAATCATATTAATTTTTTCAAAAAAATTGGGTACACCCCCTACATTCGGCATCCCCAAAACAGTTCTGTACCAAATTTCGTTTAAAAATATTAATTATTAATAATTCTGCAGTTAAATTAAATAATTCCCTATTTTTTGCCAATTTAACAATGAGTTATCAAAGTAACCCTTGAAAAAACAATCCACGACAACGAGTTTTATTACAAACAATGATAAAAATACTACAAGCAACACAATTAACCGAATAATAAGTTAAACATATTCAAATAATTCTAGTTGCTTCTACCAGCCCCTCCATTCAAGTTCAATACATTTGTCGCATCTTTTCTTAGATTAACAGTTACATTCCTAAGCTGCTGTGGTGTAATATTTGCAGAAGCCTCTGTAATTCTAATACGTAATTCATCTACAGATTGAGGTCTAGACTTCCTTCGTCCCTATTCCCCCTTTGCTCCCCCTCTATTTTACCCTGGAGAATCAGGTGTTAGGTCCGGGGATCTCGGTGGCCACTCAATTAGCGGGCTATTTCGACCTATCCACTTATTTTCAAAATTTTCATTTAACCATTCCCTGACAACTGCCGCGTTATGCACAGGTGATCCGTTGAAATTGAAATTTTAAATTCAAACGGGTTTGGCATGGTAAATTATGTATTGCATCCCAAAGTCATTAATCAGAAAATTCAAAACGTTGGATGACCTTCAAATCTTCAAAAAAATATGGACCAATGATTCTATCATGTTTCTATGCCACACCACACATTTAATTTCTGAGAATACTGTCTTCTTTGTATTGATCACCCATTCAGGGTTTTCGACTGCCCAGAATCGCGAATTTTGAGGATACTACTCCGTTTGTACTAAATGTTGCCTCATCACTAAATAAAATTTCTTTTAAGAAATTTCCCATTTAAATACTCTGCTTGAGCCCATAAGCAGAATTCTAATCGTCTAACATCATCTCCGTTTTCCAAAGTGTGTAAAATCTTTGGTTTAAAGGGTTTAACTTTATTAGTTCGCAAACATCTCCTAATATTTTCCTTTGGTATATCCAAATCAACACTGGCGCCTCTAATGCTTGCACGAGGATTGTTACGAAAATATTCTAATATTTCCTCATTCCGCCTATTTATTGATGTTCCGGCCTTCTGTTTTTTTCCAATAGTATTTTGACACACAACCAGTTTCATTAAAAACTCTATTTATTCGTTGAACCGTGCTTCTACTTACTGCAGGTTTGTCGGGATGTCTGTTGTTAAATTCTCTGGCAGCTTCTCCTGCTTGAAGATAGTTATCACCCACTAAACGAATAATTTCAATTTTATCCCTAATATTTAATTGTTCCATAATGCAAATAATATTTCTTGATACAACACTTCTCTGCGTGCTATTAAATTAATATTCAATTCTACGCTGCAAGAATTGACAGCTAATAAAACCCATTGTTGTGGATTGTTTTTTCCAAGGGTTACGTGATAACTCATCGTTAAATTGGCAAAAATAGGGAATTATTTAATTTAACTGCAGAATTATTAATAATAGAGACCATAAAGAATAGAGTGGATACGATACAAGACCCAAGTAATAGATGTCCATCCACAGAATCAAATCCCTCTAAGTGGTAGTGGGCAGAACAACTGGCAAGGACAGACAATAGATAGACCACAAAAATTACAGTATGGTACCCACGAGGAATCAGAATCTTTTTCACCACAAAAATTTATTAAGTAGGCCTTATTTTTGTGAAATAATATGACATTGAGCCCTAAAGTACATTTTTTGAAACTTTATATTTGAAAAAAAATCATCAAAATCGGACTATAAACACAGATTTTATGGAGGGTGCCCGGTCTTGAGTGGGTCACACTGTATATATATATATATATATATATATATATATATATATATATATATATATATATATATATATATATATATATATATATATATATATATATATATATATATATATATATATATATATTTATATTCATATGAAGTTTTTTCTTAGAATTCTTAGAATATTCTCAAGAGCATATCACCTCCTTAAATATTAGCATGTCATTAAGGAACACCCTGTATATGTTTACCTAACTTTTACTAACGTTTATTTTTTTTACTGCTACATATAACAGCATTGACGCTAGCCAACATGTGTGTTTAAATGTTAAGTATGTAAGTACGCCCATGGTATATTTTCTCAATTTGAAGTAAATATAGTATATATTGGCTAGTACGCCTGTGTCCCACGTACGCTAAACTTGAACCTCCACAATATTTCTGGCGAACAACAACCCTTTGAACTTCTAAAGTGCTTCAGCCGCGCCGTCTAACGGCCAACAAAGAAAATCGTAATTGGGTCCGGGCTATTCCTGTCCCGGACCTACCTCCCGCCGCCGCTGCCGCCACCACTGCCCCCTTGCGGCCGCCGCACTTCTTCGGCCCCGCCTGTCAAACCGGTGATTAATCGATCTCACGTTCGTGGACCTATTTTCGGGGTTGGCCAGAGGCGGCACACATCGACTGATGGGTCCTTGCCATTCTATAATCTGCAAAATGATAAATTATTGTTTTTAAATATCTTTTTTTTTCTTAAAGTTTCACAAATTTTATAAAGCGTATAGGCTTGGTTAGTGATGTAAAATTATCGGTAATTTATAAATCGGTAATATTACGTCATATTACGGTGACATTGGTAATCATCATCATCATCATCACCATCACCATTTTCAGCTTATTCAGCCATTTCCAATTATGGTGAAGCCTCCCTTACATAGTGTTGCGAAACCAGTCCCGCTTTAATATAACCTAGAAGAGCCTAGAAATTCGAGAACACAGCGGCTAAGAATTTTCCAGAACCGCCCAGAGTAGAGGTGTGTAGTTCGTGAACGAACTAGTTCCAATGAACTATTCCGACCCCGGAATGAAAGGAACTAGTTCCTGGTATCTCAAAGGACTAGTTCCTCAGGACCTATTCCGGGATCGAGACTGTGTCCGATATAGAATAATATGTGACGGCGACGGATCGGCTAGCGCGCGTAGCCCGATGGTAGGCAGGAGTGGGGAGTGCCAGACGTACGTTATCGGATCCGGACCTAGAGGAACTAAACTAAATAAAAGACTAGTTTACGTACGAACGGATCGGGCCAGCGCGATCGATGCTAGGCAGGAGTGGGGAGTGCCAGTTTTATGCCGTATGTTATCGGATCCGGACCTAAAGGAACTAGAGGAACTAAATAAAAGACTACGTATGGATCAGCCAGCGCGATTGATGCTAGGCAGGCGTGGGGAGTGCGATGCCGTATGTTATCGGATCCGGACATAGAGGAACTATTAAAAGACTAGTTCACGGGAATCTATTCAGTTGGCAGATCCGAGATATAATACAAGGCGACGACGATGGATTCGGCCTTGTCTATTGTCGCAGCCGGCGCTTTATGGGAATGTTTCACTTTAGGTCCCTAAAATTAAGAAATATCTTATAAAACGAAGTAGATATTCTAAATTTTTAGACAAAAACAAAAGCTTGAAGTGAGGAAAAATGCAATTTTTCATAAAATTTTTGTAATATTTGCTCCAATTGATTTGTGATATAGTTTTTTAAATTCTGATTTGATTTTTTTTTAATTTTTTTTATCTGCTATAAAACTTACCTATATGTGTTTAACATACACAATTACACGTCTCGTTATATCCCCGTACATTATAAAAATTATACAGATCATACTGTGAATAGTTCTGACTGACAACGAAACGCATTAGCAAGCAAGGGGGATGTCAATGTTAGTCGGGAACTATTGTGAACTAAAGACCTAGTTCAAGGAACTATTCCTCTGGAGGAACTAGAACTAAGAAACTAGTTCCTCCCAAGGAACTAGAATTCCCACCTCTAGCCCAGAGCATGGCGGCTTCTTGGTTTTGCTCTCAATAAATACGGTAGATAAATAAGTGTGTAAATATAGTTATAAATAGTTCTTTAAGTAGTTTTATCGTTATTGTTTGTTACTTAGTGTAAAATAAATTGTGTTTAAATAAATTAGACTTTCTATCTACACGGAACCGACGAAAAAAGTAACAATATTCTCTTTGGAGTTGAGCCCATTGTTGTCTATTGTTGGCTATGCGGGTCGAAGTTATCCCTGCTAATTTCCTAATGACATGGTCCCATCTGAAATTTGGACTTCCTCTAGGTCTCTTGATTCCTCGTGGGTACCATACTGTAATTTTTGTGGTCTATCTATTGTCTGTCCTTGCCAGTTGTTCTGCCCACTACCACTTGAGGGATTTGATTCTGTGGATGGACATCTATTACTTGGGTCTTGTATCGTATCCACTCTATTCTTTTATGGTCTCTCTTGGTTATTTCTAGCATATTTCGTTCCATTGAGCGTTGTGCAACCTGAAGTTTCCTTATAATGTCCGTTTTAAGTATCCAGGTTTCGCATGCATAGGTCATGACTGGTAGTACACATTGGTCGAATGTTCTCTTCTTTAGATAAAGTGGCATTCTAAATTTGAATATGATTGAGTTTCTTCCTAGAGAAGCCATATTCAGTCTTCAAACTTTAGTACAGAATTGCCAAGATCAGATGAGGATCCAAGAGAAAAGATGTCTTCATGTGCTTTATAGACTATGAAAAGGCGTTCGATAACGTTAAACATAACCTCCTTATATCATACCTCAGAGACTTGGGACTTGATAGACAAGATATAAGGCTCATCAGTAATTTGTAATAGAGAATAATTCCACGCTGTGTTCGACATAATGTGGATCAACCTGCTCTCACTACCGGTTTCGGGGCCCTACCCCTCAGGTGAGCTTGGATATTTCCACAATATGTCAAGCACAGCGCAGAGTATATATACTCGATTTGTCTTAAAGTAGCGGTAAGATATTAAGTCCCGCATCGCGAGATACGCCGCGGAGGCTCCAAGGAGAACGACAGTTTTTACTGAAATGAAATTTTGTGAATCACATTTTCATAAATATTTTTTTCGTAGAAAAACAGACACCACTGTATTCTAGGTAAAAAGTTCTACCAGAATCAGTTTTCACCTTCTCGATATCTTTCACAATAACGAAGATACGGGAGCTACCAAATTGCAAAATTTTCAAAAAGACCCTGTAGCTCAGAAACGAAGAGGGCTATGAAAATATTGTTGACAGCATCTTCCGTTTGACAAAATAGTGGGTTTTGTGCAAACCGCATTACCCTATCTTTACTAATAACGGAGATACCGTATGATTTCAACTAAAATGGGACACCCTGTACACGCTACCTCCACCGGTAAAAAGATATACATACATCACATAAGCTTTCTTTCCTTTTCGCATTTTCACTATCCAATAGTGTGCCAATAGGTCCACAGGACTCTCGAGTAAATTCCTATTTAGCATATTGAACTCCCCAACTACTATAATTTACGTATTTATCATTTTCTTTTTATTGTATCATAAACCTTATAAGATTTGATTATAAATTTTACGACATTTTAATTATTAAATATGTCAGTGAAGTCTTCTTGGTGAAGTCATTATGCTTTTATGGCGTAGATTAAATGAGATCTTATCCTTTAGATAATATAAAAGCATTTAGATCAATATCAACTAATATTTTATTTTGGCAAATTATGGTTTCCTAGCTTGATTTTTTATTCCTTACTTCAAATTTATATGCATTCAAATTACACACTTAATACCGGGAGATATCCCATTAATAATATGGGTTGATATTAGATGCGGGCAAAGATTGAACGAGTCGTTCACTTGAACGAGTATTAAAAATGAATCTTGAGAATCGATTCACTGCTTAGAATATGGTTCGTTCAATTGAATCGTAGCCAGCACGGATCCATAACATTTGAACGATAAGCCGTAAAAAAAGTCGTGAGAATTGAACCGGATAGGATCGTTCGTTTCTACTGCTCGTTCGTTTAAAGAGCCGTGAGAATTGATGCATTGCTTACAATAGGGTTTGTTCAACAGTACTTTCTTGAACGTTACATTAGCAACGTTTCAATAATATTGTGAAAGGCAACCTTGCACTGCAATGTTATTTGGCGGAAGATTAAGCTACCCTGAAACCTTGCATAAACCTCCCTACAATGAAAAAAGCAATGTTACACCTTGCCTTGCGAAGTTTTGGCAATGTTCCAGCAATAAATTTTGCTTGTTGGGTCTCAATGGCGTATCATTGCCGAATACAAAAAACGGCTGTCGTATTGATATAAAATGTGTTCTGTAATTTTTTCTTCAGATTCACAAAATCTTTACCTCTTTGCCTCTAGTATATTTTGGCCCAGTTTTGAGATGGCTTCAAAGTTTTCTCTTCTTTCTGTTACCGATTTTAAGAAGGTATCTGCGGAGATGTTGCCACCAATCGCCATGCGTGCCTCACATCTTTCCTGTTCCCATCTTGGACAAGCAAACATTGTGTGTTCTGGAGTATCATTGGGTTCAGCACAGTATCGGCATTCCGCGACTTCCCTCTTTCCAATTTTACACAGGTAACTCCCAAAATTTCCGTGGCCACTCAATATTTGAGTAAGATAGAAGTTTACCTCTCCATGCTTTCTTTTAATCCACATATTTATATTTGGGATGAGCTTATATGTCCATCTTCTTTTTTGTGATACTTCCCATTCTGCCTGCTACTGCTGCACTGTGCGGTTTCTCTCCATCTCGCTGCTTGCCCTGGTTTGTACTTCACCCTTGAGAAAGAGTCGTTCTCTTTCTCTTGAGAGAAGATGCAAGGGCACCAGACCCGATATCACTAAGGCTGCCTCAGTTGAAGTTGTCCGATACGCCGAGCAGACCCTCAAAGCCATGACTCTCTGTGCACTCTGTGTCTTTTTTTATTTACGTGCATATTGGTTGCTTCGTTCCACACAGGTGCTCCATACATAATAATATTCTGGCACGCATATGCTAACACTTTTCTCTTTGCTGGTGTTGGGCCCCGAACGTTTGGCAGTATTGCGGACAACGCTTTAGCAGTTCGTTGTGATTTCAGACACACCTCCTTGATGTGCAGGCCCATCGTGAGTGCACGGTCTATGTGGAATCCAAGATAGTTGACTTGCTTTACTGGATTTATTATTATATCCTTAAAATTAAACCTTATATGGTCAACTTTTCTCTTGCGGCTCAGTAAAATCGCCTCTGTTTTTTCCACAGCTATTTCGAGTCTGTGCTCGCGCATCCATCTGGCTATGATCTTTAGTGTATCATCCACAGTCTGCATTAGGTCGAGGTCATTTATTTTTTTGTTTCTTTTAGTTTTTTTTTTGTTATTATGACAGCAAGATCATCGGCGTAACAGATCAACTCTGTCCCACCTGGTACAGTAAGCTCCATGACACTGTCGTATAATATGTTCCACAGAGTTGGCCCCAGCACCGAGCCCTGTGGGACGCCACCGAATACCTCTCTTTCATCTTCTCTGTTGAGAACTATAAATCTATTATCAAGATAGCTTCTTATTATGTTCACCAAATAGCCACTTATGCCCCATCTTCTAAGTTCTTTAATAATTATTTCCCATGACGCGCAATTAAATGCATTTTTAACGTCGACTAAAATCAAAGCATTATGCCAAGTGGCTTTTCTTTTCACGATATCCGATATTTTCTTCATTGCATGTGTGGTAGATTTCCCCTTTACAAATCCATACTGGTTTGGATGCATACCATTTCGTTTCTTCCTAATTTCTTCCAAGAGTCGCGTATTGATGAGTTTCTCATAGACTTTCCCGATTACATCAATGAGGCAAATCGGACGATATTTTGGTGGATCATTTAGGTGCTTCCGGGGTTTCTCTATTAGGGTTAATTTGGATCTCTTCCATTCTTTAGGGAATTCATTTCTCTGAAGAAAGTTATTGAAAAATGTTCTAAAATATTCTACATTGTCCAATATTAGCGTTTTTATCACATTTGGTGGCAAATTATCACAGCCCGGAGATTTGTTAATTTTTATATCTTTGGCAGCATTTATTATATCTGAATCACAAAAAATATCACATTCTCTTATCACAGTTTGTATATTATTTGGTTGAGTCCAGGTTTGTCTCTCATATAAAAATAGAGCCTTAAACTGTTTGATTTTTTCTTCTGGGTCCATTTGAACTCTGGGTGGCATTTTTTTCAGCTGGGATCTTATTATCTTATATGCTTAACTAGCGGGTCTACTAACGGGATAATTTACTAATATATCTTAATAAGCATTTAAAGTTGCTGTGTTATTATATGACGAAATATTATTTTAATTCATAGAATATAAATTTTATGGGGTATAACGGATTTAGGAGAATATCCCACCTAGCATTTATAGTGGCAGATACGTAACTGCTACTATCAAAGCCACTACAAAGTGGGCGGTAACCATCGGCGGCTACGTCGTATATTCGTAGCTGCTAAGTAACTGCGACCAAAATGGGGAAAGATTTTGAGTAGCCGGGTAGTGTCTTGGGTAGTTTCTGCCACTAAAAGAGTTACTATGATGTGTTACTATAAAGTGGCCTACTGGTGAATGCGACTTATCAGTTACGAAGCTGCCTAGTCGCCGGTTCGTGGCAGCCAAGTGTTACCCACCGACATGTGGAACTTTCGTTAAACTGTTGAACTTTATTCGAAGCGACCTCTTCATGTAATTTCACATTTCATAAAAATAATGTCATGATGGAAAATAATTATGGAAACCATTATTATTTTTTCGTTTTCTGTTATTTACCGTGCGATTTTGACGCCTTTTTTACGTAAATTTCAGAACGCAATCAACTTTACTGAATAAAATAGTGGGTTTATACAACAAAATTTTCGAGCGCCTCTCAAAATATTTCAAATTATTATATTATTTGCAATTTGCATGTATTGTAATTAAAAAATAATAATAATTTGCTTGAAACCGGGGTCAAACTTTAAAATATTTGTTCACAGTCAGAAATAACAAAATAACTAAGGAAAAAAGGTTTAATCTAGGTATATTTAGCTTAAAAACGCATAATGTTTGAGCCATTTGGTTGTTCGTCTAAAAATTCATGAAAAAAATATGGCCGTTTAATCCGAAAAATACTTTATAGTTCCATATGCTTCCACAAAGTACAGGGAACAATAACATATTAGGCCAACCCTACCCGTTTGAACCTTTAAAATCTTCGGATTGATAAAGTGACAATTGTAGCTATCCAAAGGCGACTTTATAGAAACAATAACTTTTTTGGAACTACATGGTCAACGATTCTTTGGAACCATAAAGTGATTTTTCCAAGAAAGTTCCCTGCGCCACCATATTGCCCCTTAATTGGAGCGTTGCTACACCGATCGCGGTGGTGGCGACTTTGGTACCACTATAACGTTCCGCCTTGTCCTTTGAAGTTATTTTTTACTTATTGTGCATTTTCTATTATTAGTGTTTCTATATTATTCAGAGCTACATGAGGTATAGAGTATTTTAACACCCACTCTTTTAGCTCTTGTTTTATATTGTTGTTTCTCAAATTAGTTCTCTTCTGAGATTCAGTTTCAGATGAACTAACACTACACTCTTCTACAGAAACAGCTTCAAAAATGTCTCAGTCACTACCTGATTTATGATGTTCATCAGTAGGATTATAGAAAGATGTATTTTTTGTTTCTGATGTTGATGCATCGGCTCGCAGTGATTCCTTTTGTTTAATTCTTCGGTTGAGAGTACTAGAATATCTAAATTTCTTTTTATTCACCTTTGGGATTTTACAAATTTTAATAAAGCTTAAAAGTAAGTAAAAGAAAACAATAAAACAGAGCAGCACACGATGCAATCTGAGGCAATTACATTTATTAGGGTATATTAAGTTACGGTCACTATAAAGTAGCCGTTTTTGACCCCCGTGACTTTTTGGTAGCAATGGATGAGCGACGGCTACTTTAGAGTGAACTAGGAAGGTAGCAGTAACCATTTTGCTACTTTCAATGTTACTATAAATTAGACGTAACTAGGTGTCGTGGCCGCGACTACCCCGTAACTTAAATTGTTACTATAAAGTAACAAAAACTTAATGGAGGCATTATGGTAGCACTTGTTGGTAACCCCTACTTTAAAAAGTTACTACAAAGTTTTTGGTCTTTTATGGTGTCATATTCGAAGATTCGGGTAGTTCCAGCCACTTCTTTAAATTACATCTTTGCGACTTGCAATCGGGGTGTTTATTTTCCACTTTTATGGTAGGTAGGGACTAACCGGTCACTCTGGAAATATATTTCAAAGTGACTATTCCTTATAGAGTAACATTTTAAGTGGTGGAGTGGGCCTAGGAACTATACTTTAGGGGCAGTGACATTTTAAAAAGGACTGGGAACTATATTTGCTAGTTGGGATTAACAATTACGCGACAATTATCGCTTTGTCCTCGTGTATTATTATCTATGTGTGTATTTAAAATACATGGTATGGTATGTGTATTTAAAATACACATACCATACCAACAGAAAGAACATATTTTTGCGCTTAAAATGTATGTCTTTCCTTTAAAATCCACTGTAAAATCCATGCCCGCAGTGAATCCTTTTGTTTAAGCTCTCGTATTCACCAGCCATTGTTTTATGTTATCTGGATATGTCGCCATAAAATGCTTTCATTGAGCGCTCTGCGGTTTAAGATATAAATAAATCAAAAAACGACAAAATATGAGAGAAAGGGGGTTCTCATACAATAAACAGTTACACCAATGTAAATTCAAACAATGTTTCAGCCGAATATGTCGTGTCAGCTCATCAATAGAATATATAGAATAGCATTCATTGTATTAATAAATAGAGATTAGCGTTATACTAATATATTTTTTGCTCGAAGTAAGTGAGTGATATTAAGTAAATATATTATTTAATATTTAAGTGAATTTTGCCAAAAAAATAGTATTACATCTTTAGTAATTTGATATCATCAATCCGCCAGGAATGCGTTTTATTAGTCATTTTCCGTCCAACATACATCTGCCTCATATAATTGGTGATTATACGTATGCGTTCATTATAATGGATTGGAAATACTATATGATCGAAAAAATACGGCGTCAGCGATGACTATGAGATGAAGATCGTTGTCATTTTATATGGAAAATTACATGGGAAATGTCATATATGTACCTATCGTCTTTACTATCGTCATTTTCAAACCAACTGGACGCCGTTTTTTCGATCTGACATGACGGTTTAATATGGTATTAATACGACATACGGAGCAGTACGGAATTTTGCTTTGGAGAGTGACGCCCGTATCTGAGTTACTTGAGTCACAGAGGTAAACGGTGAGAGATTAGTCGGATGTGAGTACGAATGCTGAAATAAGCAGTAGAAAGATGGTGGATTTAGCAGTATTTGCCAGAATCCACCAATCAATAAAGAAGGCTAAGCACCTGACAGTGAAGAACTGTCCTCGACAAACTACAAAGTTGCTATTCTGAACAACCCAAGTAGCATTTTTAGACACAGAATCGAAACAAAATCTCTGCTGAGAAACATTGCGAAACTTTTCGAAACAACATGATGGTGATTGTGTCTCAAGACACAAAAGTTTTTTTCAAAAAATTCGACACATTTTTGAAACATATGTTTCGTAACATAAATTGCTTTTTGTTTCCAAACGTTTTACCAAAATATATATAAGGCTTTACACTATCAAATTTCTTTGTCAAAGATTTTATTTTGTCAAATGCCAGTATTTACACTATCAATTTTTTTTGTCAAAAATCTTTTATAAAAGATATTTGATGGAAAATTTGACATTGTTAATATAAAATATTTTATAAAATCACACATACTACACTGTCAAATTCTTTGATAAAATAAAATCTTTGACAACGAAATTTAGTGTAATACTGGCCAAAGAATTTGACAGTGTAATATGCATGATTTTATAAGATATTGTATACTAACATTGTCAAATTTTTCATCAAATCTCTTTTATAAAAAATCTTTAACAAAGAAATTTGATAGTGTAACAGTGGCCTATAAAAATAACGATCTTAGTGTCTTTTTCACAAATTTTTCGAAACTTTTAAGAAACAGATGTGGCCCACATTTACAAAAGATTTGTACCCGTTTTGTGCCTGAAAAGTTTTCATAATTTATTGGTAATTCTGTCAAATATGAGTACATAACCTTAGTTTATTTGCTTGCTTCATCCACGTTACAGTAGATGGAGCTAAGAAGGCTTAGGTAGGGTACATACATAGAGAAAGATAATAAAAATGAAGCAAGCATGTTTGTGCAGTAGGCCGCTGGTTTTAATTGTGGCGGTACGATCTGTGATTGTCACAGCCGCCGCTAGATGGCGTAGAGCGTCTAGCACTCTCGCCATAGTACTACGTTTTGTACTCAAATGCTATTCTCTGCTTTTCGTTGGTCAGATCGAGGGTTACAGCAAAGTCGGTCTGACGATGGAGAAAAATCTCCTAAACCGGTCATCGAATGGCTGTTCCCTTCGATCTGATGAACTTAATGCAGAGAATAAGCATATATGTAGGGTTTTTGGCCCCTTTTTCCCCTACTCGTATTTTGTTTATTTATATATACCCTACATAAGCCTTCTTAGCTCCATCTACGTTAACGTGGATGAAACATCAAAAAAATATAACATTTTAAATTTGACCAAAATTTTCTCCGTTGCATTTTTTTTTGCATCTGAGTGTATACAATTATTACCTGATTACTGTACTAATATATACAATATAATTTTTATTTAAAAATAAGATCACAAATAAAATGTGTCTCATAAAAAGCAAAATTATGAATATAATATATATGTAACTTGAAATCACCAATGAAATTCTGATTACCATGTTTAGATGTTCCAGGAACTATCCATTTCCAATAAGAAAGTTACAGAAACAAATTGTTATTTTTTATTTACAAGAAATTTGATTTGAAAATAAAAAAATATAATAGTTATCAAAATTTTGGGTTAACGGTTAATCTATACTAATATATAAAACCCTTAAGTGACTGACATACTGACTAATCACGATCCTTCGATAAGAAGGGATTTTTCGAAATTCCAGTTCCAAGGTGGTGAAACCACCCCGCAAATATTACAATAATTTTTATTTAAAAAACGGTCAAATTTCCGAAAAAACGCTTAAACACGTATATTTTATTTTGATTTTTTACATATTTTAAGATTTTTTTAAAAAGTATACAGGGTGATTCGAAAAATCTGGTCATTGATTAATCACGATCCTGCTTAAAGCGCTTGACGTAAAAAGCTGATTTCTGGAAAACGGATTGACTTTAGGGTGTAGAGGTTCGATAAAAAGGGATTTTTTGAAACTCGAATTCTAAGAGGGTGAAACCACCCCTCGAATATTAGAATATTTTTTATTAAAAAACAGGTGAGTTTTTCGAAAAAACACTTAAACGCGTATATTTTATTTTGCTGTTTTACATATTTTAAGATTTTTTAAAAATTTATACAGGGCGTTTCCTAAAATATGACCAATGAGTAATCACGATTCTGCTTAAACTGCTTGACGTTTAAAGCTGATTTTTGGCAAACGGATTGACTCTGGGGTGTAGAGGTTCGATAAGAAGGGGTTTCTCGAATCTCAAGTTCCAAGAGGGTGAAAACGCCCCACAAATATTACAATATTTGTTATTTAAAAAACGGTTAGTCTTTCGGGAAAACGCTTGGACAAGCATAATTTATTTGGTTTTTTTACACATTTTTAAATTTTTTAAAAAATCATACAGGGTGTTCCAAAAAGTTGGGTCATTTCCTAACCACGATTCTGCTTAAACTGCTTGACGTAAAAAGCTTATTTTTGGCAAACGGATTTTTTGAAAGTGAAATTCCAACGAGATGAAACTACCCCTCAAATATTACCAAGTTATATAATAATATCGCCATATTGTTTTTTCTCATGTTGACATAAATGTGAGAAAATTTTATCCAGTTTGTATGTTAATGGAAATTCTTGCTTTGCTTTATCATCACCATTACAAATGATTAATTCGACGCGAACGAAGTGGCCTATAAAAATAACGATCTTAGTGTCTTTTTTTCTACAAATTTTTCGAAACTTTTAAGAAACAGATGTGGCCCACATTTACAAAAAGATTTGTACCCGTTTTGTGCCTGAAAAGTTTTCATAATTTATTGGTAATTCTGTCAAATATGAGTACATAACCTTAGTTTATTTGCTTGCTTCATCCACGTTACAGTAGATGGAGCTAAGAAGGCTTAGGTAGGGTACATACATAGAGAAAGATAATAAAAATGAAGCAAGCATGTTTGTGCAGTAGGCCGCTGGTTTTAATTTTGGCGGTACGATCTGTGATTGTCACAGCTGCCGCTAGATGGCGTAGAGCGTCTAGCACTCTCGCCATAGTACTACGTTTTGTACTCAAATGCTATTCTCTGCTTTTCGTTGGTCAGATCGAGGGCATGGTACAAAGAATACAAGGTATGATCGATAGCGGTTCCAATTTCGTTCCGTTCGCGCATACCACCTGTGACGTCACTAGGAAAATAATGAATAAATAAAAAATAAAGAAAGTTAATAGAAGATCTGCATTTTTTGGGGTTATGGTTAAGAATTGTTTATTTTTAAGACTTTTTAGTTCGTTTAATTTAATAATTACTAAAACCAGCAGTTCCAAAAATATATTTAAAAATAATTATCTATTAACATGGATTTGGACGATAATAATAGGTAAGAATACTAAATTTATTTCTATATTCGGTATAAAATTGTTTATTAGGTTTTTAGTTTGCGATGTTTATGGTAAATAATTTTCATGTTCATTGCCTCTGAATTCACATGAGGACAGAGATGAGGATATCTATGGAAAAGTAACCACAAGAGGAATTGTTACATCATTTAAAAAATGTTGGGAAGTTGAAGTTTCCCATCGAAAAGTAGAAAATGCCAATGCAGATGAATGTATTGTAATTGTGATAGAAGTAATTCCAAGGGTGAAGTCTATTATAATTAGTGACCTGTGCTTCTTTTTATATGTAGATGTTTCAGGTTTTGAGAATAAATCGGTTGAACGAAACCCAAAATTTAGAGGAAGTATTTGCATACCCAGAATATGACCATCAAGGATTATATAGCTCAAATTTCCTTTAATGGTAGGCAATTATTCAATGCAAATTAACTTTTTAAGTGACTGAAATATTAAATAGTTTACAATATGGTATATCACTAAAAATATATTACTTTTAGGTACAATTAGTGCCCGATACATTTCAAAAAGTAGAATATTATTTTATATTAAATGAGGTGTTGTACCAACAATCAATTTATATTAATACCGGAGATTAAAAAATAACAGAATAATTAGTTCTTTTTTTTATACTACAAAAATAAACTATAGAATACAACAGTATTTAAAAAATAAATAAAAGCTTATGTCCCGGCCGAGATTCGAACTCTGGTCTCTCGCTTCCTAGCCCGACTCCTTACGCACTGCTCCACAGTAACTTGCTTAGCGATAATTCAATGACGGTATATAAACAAAAAAACAGGTTTATAACAATATCTTGACGATTTGAACTGGCGCGGGGGAATGCTGACCAATAGCGCCAGTTATCACCTGTGACGTAGCGACCAACCTGCGCAATATCATACCTTGTATTCTTTGTACCATGGATCGAGGGTTACAGCAAAGTCGGCCTGACGATGGAGAAAAATCTCCGAAACCAGTCGTCGAATGGCTGTTCCCTTCTGTCTGATGAACTTAATGAATGATAAGAGAATAAGCATATATGTAGGGTTTTTTGGCCCCTTTTTCCGCTACTCGTATTTTGTTTATCCTTAGTTGGCTTAGTTTATTGTTTGGATTTTGTTCTGCAGTTTTTGCATTTAAGCATTCTTCCAGTTGTTATAGTAATATAGGTAATTAAAAAAGCAGAAGGAAGGACATATATGGTGAGTACAAATATATATATTTGTCTTATGCGATTTTATAATAATTTATTATACCAATGACAGAGTTGATTTGTTTTAGGAATGAATATAATAACAGCCACTACCCATACCCAACAGGAGACTGAAGAAAAATGTTAACAGCAAACGTTTTTTTCTCTTTTTTCCGCAATGGAATATATATATATATATATATATATATATATATATATATATATATATATATATATATATATATATATATATATATATATATATATATATATATATATATATATATATATATATATATATATATATATAAATTACGCGACAATTATCGCTTTGTCCTCGTGTATTATTATCTATGTGTGTATTTAAAATACATGAAATATTTGAAAAAACCTGAAAAACCTGAAAATATTTTTGCGCTTAAAATGTATGTCTTTCCTTTAAAATCCACTGTAAAATCCATGCTCGCAGTGAATCCCGCATCCCGCATTTCGACCTCCATATTGCTCGATTTTGCCATTCTTCCTGGTTAATAGCTCTGTCTCTCATGTACTGGTCTACTCCATCTAACCACGTAGTTGTAGGTCTTCCTCTTTTCCTTCTGCTTTGGGGACGATACTCCATTGCCCTTTTTGGTCATCTTTCCCCTCCCATTCTTTTTACGTGCCCATACCATAGTAGCTGTCTCGATTCGATGTTGTCGGTGCTGGTATATATTCGCCTTGTTCTTTGCCTGATCTCCTCATTTCTAATGTGTTCCATCCTTGATATGCGACATGCTCTTCTGAGAAAGTCCATCTCCACTGACTCGACCATCCTTCTTTCTTTTGCTGTAAATTGCCAGCATTCGGCACCGTATGCTAAAATTGGATCTACGATTGCTTTGTAAATCCTTATCTTTGTTTGGATGGATGTTTTATTTGACCACAGGAGAGGGTTTAAAAGACCGATTACTTTCTTACCTTGTTGAACTCTACTATGTATATCTTTCTTGTAGTTCCCTTTTTCAGATATAATACTTCCTAAATATTTATATTCGCTACATCTTTTTATTTCATGTATGTGTAGTTCAGGATCTTCAGTTTGTTCTTCTCCTACTTTCAGGTATTTGGTTTTTGTGAGGTTGATATTGAGTCTCCATCTGTCGTATTCTTCCTCAAGTTTCCTCAACATATAGTTGGCATCCTCCTCACAACCTGCAGCAATAACTTGGTCGTCTGAAAAGAACAAGGTCGATAGACAGTGGTTGTCAATCTCTATTCCCATAGCTCTACTCTTCCTTCTCCAGTTTTTCAATGCCTCCTGGATATATATTTTAAATAAGGTAGGTGATAAACTGCACCCCTGTCTAAGTCTTTTAGATGTCAGGAAGGATTCCGATAGGAACTTCCCCTGTCTGATCATACTTTTTGGATTTTTGTACATATTCCAGATTGCATTGATATACGTTTTACTCACATTTGCCTCAACCAAGATTTCAAATAATTTCTTCAAAGGCACCGTGTCATAGGCTTTCTCTAAATCTATAAATACCAGATGCGTGTCCAAATTTCGAGCTCTCCTTTTTTCAATTATTTGTTGTAACACAAATATGTTGTCTGTACAAGAACGCCCAACGCGGAAACCACATTTTCCGCAATGGAATACATGTTTTTATGTTTTAATTGTGTTATAAGTAAATAAAAATATTTTAATTATTTTCACCATAAGTTTTGATTGGCGTTCTTGACAGATGACAGATCGAAATTTCTACACAGAGCGCTAAATCGAAACATTTTGGAAACATATTAAGGTTTTCATGTATTATCGATTCAGTTTCGAAACACGAGTTTATCTCTTTTTAGACACAAATATGATATATTGCAGATGATTTGTGTCCGACTCCATGTCAATTTTATAAAATAATGAATTAAAATTTCGCCATGTTGGCTAGTGATAACATTTTTAACTAAAAACATATGTTTTGTCGGTTGTTAACCTTTTAAACTCGTAAGAATGCGTTCTTGTTACACTAATTTATATATTTTTATTTTCAGAACCTAGACATAGAAATAAAAATAAAAATCGATATTGCAAACAAAAATATTTTGTAGCTACATAATATAATGATATAGAGGAGCATTAAAAATATGAAAGTGTATTATTAAATTAAACGATGAATTCGCTTATGGGAGACATTTTTGGTGCGAGAAAACCGAAAAACAAAGTTCTTAAGACAAAAAAAATTATGGCGGAGGTTGACATTGTTGATAGTTGTTTTCATTTTGAAATCCACACACAGATATAACTATTTTAGTTTGGTATTTTGTTTCTTCACATTTAGAAACAGTGGCTGCTGAAAACGGGCTGCTAACATCTTGGACACAAATTGCAGAAAATATTTCGAAACGTTTCCTCTAAAAGTTTTGATTCCACATCGAAACATTTCAGGAAACGGCTAAAATGTCTCCTATTTGTGGCATACCGTTTCCATTTTGTATCAAGAAACCGAGACACGATTATTAGAAATCTTAGGTGCCGAAAAAGGGACTAAAACTAATACTACTTGGGAATAACATGGACAGCAATATTTCATAAAAAAAATCTAAAGAAACCTGACGAAAGATTCATTTTTTTGACACAAATTAAAAAAGCACTCCGAACTAGTGATGGGTTGTTATTTAACTATCTGTTATTTTATAACAATTATTTAGAAATAACATAACGCAACCGTTACTACTTCTAAAAAATAACAGATATAAAATAACGACACGTAGAGATCGGCCGCTCGTGAAACGAAAAACGAAGTCGGCGCTCTGCACCGCCCCGAAATTCTATGATTTAACTTCATATTGTTGATTTTTAGCCAAATGTAATATTTTGTAAATAATATCTTTGACTCGATCTTGAGGTATTATTCTTCAGGTTATGGAAGGGTAAATGCATCGTGTAAAGACTTCTTATTTATCTAAAATAACGTTAATTAAAGTAATATTAATAATAACCACTTTATATACTTACTTTTGGTATTTGTTTACTTCTGTTCAAGTGGAAATATTCATTGCATTTTGTTAGTTGTTTGGTTGCTACAAAGGGAAACCATATTATATTAATTATATTATACGAAACGATGTACATACCTTTTTAATAACAATAATACCTTCAATAATTATTATTAATAAATAATCTGATTGTGATTTTTGTTTAGATTAATTAATTTGTGGTTAGGGCAGAAACGTCAAATCATCAACGGGTCTAACGGTGTTGCCAGCTTCTTGAAGTTTTCTTAAATCATATTTCACCTCATTCATATTTAGTCTCTAAATAATTAATTTTAGCATTTAACTTATTTTAATACTTTTATTTATTAATGATCTTAAACTCTTATCAATTGTATCTAGTTGTAATTGCATTTAACTTATTATTATTGTTTGATTTATTATTAAGTTTCTTTTATTATCGGATTACTCCTGGCAACATTGGTACTTAACTGGTTGCGGATGTACCTAGGGATTTTATAGCTAAATTTATATCAGGAAGGGGTATCGATATTAAAATTCCAAGCGCCCTGTCTGGTGATTTCCTTCAGGGGTGACAGTAAACCGGAAAATTGGAAACAGTTGTGGCGCGGTTCTACCCAGGCAGAAAGCATGGCCTTCTAGACTGTCCTAGACAAAAATCTGAATATTTCTATATGATTTCTGTCAATTTCTGCTACGGAACATTTTTTATGCACGTCGGCGTCCTGTTCTTTTGTCTTTTGTCTGTGTGTCAGCGTCAGCTCCCGAGGCCTCTGGCAAGGTCGGGCGCCATTTTAATTTTGCCGTTTAGATTTGATTGGAAGTTTGTTTCTGATATTTCGGCTGAAATTTATAAGTACAAAAGATGTTTTTGATACAAAGTTCCTTGTTAACACTTTAATAAAGTATATATGATATTAATTACATGAAGAAAATGATGAAAATCGACGTTTCTGCGTGTAGTAGGTATGGGCCATATTATATGTAAAAATAGGTAATATATTAACTGTTTTTATATTTTTTAACTTTAAACCCAAGGATTTTGGATATTCGTTGCCAAGGATTTTTCAGTATCTCTACTTTAAAGACAGATCATGATTTTGAGCAATTGAAAGCAAATTATACAAGGTAAATTATGATTATTGAACTATTATTAGCCTACATTAATTTTCTACAAGATTAACAGAAATGCGTAATTACATATCACACATAGGTACCTATTATGTATTTTCATAGCAATAATGCTATAAATCTATGTATGTAGATTATTTTAAAATACAAATGAGGTATTAGATGTATATGTATTATATTTTTATTCATTTATTTTCATTCAAGTCCTGTTTGATTTAATTCACAAAGTTTTATGTACCTATATTTATGTTTTTACATATTTTTTGATTTCAGGTTTTGTGTGGGTTCCTGGTTGCCTTTTTCCTGCTTCCAGTTATTAAGTTTTATGCCCGTGAAGCTGTGAAAACATTTATCTTCAAGTTTCTGTAAGTCAATGCACTGTTACTTTACTAATTCACTTTAGCACAGCATCTCTGATATTATTTAAATATTTGATATTGATACAGTAGTTTATTGGATTATAGCTCTTTAATTGTGTTGATTTACATTGTTCTAAATTCCAAATAAATATTTTTTGAGTAATTTTGTTGTATTATTTACTACTAGAAAGAGTAAAAAGTATATTAACCCTCATTTAAACCTCCTGATCAACCCGCCATTAAAAACCGGAAACGGAAATAAATTTCATAAAATTGAAATTGTCATGTCTATGTCATGTCAAATGTGTCAAATGTCCCAGCCGCCATATCTGAAAATTAGTTACCCAGGCAGCCACACTGTTTCCATAATTTAACATTGACTTGACACTTCTTCTTGTATTTATTATTTTATGATTTCCTTTCTTTTCTTTTCGGCACGCTGGCAGTGAAGTCACGTTTTGAGTTGGAAAAATCCTTTCATTTGATTTTGGGAAAGGTTAATAATTCTCTACGTTTAATTGATATTATGTATATCATACAGCTACGGCTGGATTGAGACGAAACTAATAGCGTTGCATCTTTTGTATTATTTCCAAGGAAATCGCCCACAGTTTGGGTAAGTTAATTTTGGTTTATTAATTTGATCACGTGGACAAATTTTTATTAAGTTAATTTTAAAATAGGCACCTTGGTTTGGTTTTTCTTTTTACGCACCAACTTAATTCCACGAGGGTTTTCACGACTGGCTAGCGAGGTTCCTGTTCAAACCAATTGATCAGCTAAGGGGAAGCCACGTGGTTGGGCCTTCTGGTTGTGCGGCAGATCCTGGCGTAGGGGATTTTTTTTGGGACCCTTACGAATAAAAGCTAAGTACCAAACTCTTTATTAGCTCCCTCTCGTTCCTGCGTACTTAATAAATATTGTACCTATTTTTTTTTGTTGCTTCTGATTAGTTTTAGTAAAGACCATTTATTTAGTAATTTAAGTATCATTTATATCGTGGGTACCCCGTTTTTCATATATATTAAATTTTAGTAGAGTAGGTAATTTTTTTAGTCTAGGTTACACTAACTGGTCATCTAACGGGTAACCAGGATTATCAATTGTTGCAAATATTTAATTTATAATATAGTCATTTTAATTTCCCTATATTATTGTAATAATTATTTAAACCATTTTAAATTGTATTGTTTCAAATGATGAGCTACCCTACTCTGAATAAACGTCTGTCTTGTTAATCTGTGTTTTATTGTGTAATTAATTGAACTAAAAAACCTGTTGTTTTTATAGCTGTTATTTTAAGCTGTTTTCCCAAATAACTATAGCAAACCTCAACTGTTATCTATTTTTAACAGTTTTTAAATCACTACTCCGAACGATCTGCGTCACTTCGAATAATACCCTAATCATGTTTAATGCAAAATCGGACAATGCTACTTGCACAAGCACCCTTGGCCCGCGTCCCCTTTCACGTACTAAATTATTAACAGCTGTTTACCCTGCTTGATGCAAAACTGCCACCCAAAAGGATTAAAAAGACAACGCTACCCCCTTTTTTCATCACTCGCTGCCGCAGTCTCCCTATCTTTGTTTTTTTTTTCAGGTGTCAGCAGGTAGCCAGGAATATCTAATAATCCGGCAGATTTTTTGTTTGAACGTTTCAGTCGAATAAATAAATTTCAATTAGTTATTTCCATTGCGATGAAAAGAGTGGCGTTTTTAATATTTTCTACTTTTATTTGATGGTTTAAATTTGTCCATACGCGGAAAAAAAATGGCGCAGGACTGAATCTGTGAATAAAACAATTCCGAACAATTTTTTTTAGAAACTTTTTAAAAATTTGTAAAATTTCAACAAATGAATGCTTAATTTTACTAAGGTGATATTAAATTGATTAAATTTTTGTTTAAAAATATTAGTTATTATGGTTACATTGTAATTTTTGCGTATATTTATGTTTCGGTTTGAATAATAAATAATTTAAACAGAACGATAATTCGCTAGTTTTGGGAAATGCTCTCAACATGCAGACACTTGAGACAGCAGACGTTGAGATGGGTACCAAAACTGTAGTGGTCAAAATAAGGCAAGGAACACCACAAGGTGGAGTTACCTTCCCCTACTGTGGAGCTTGATAGTGGATGAATTACTAAGTGAACTCATGTGGAACAGGCATATTAAGAACACTACCAGCAAAGCCACAAAGGCTCTCATGATATGCAGAAGACTGGCCGGAAACAGATGAGGCTGCTCCCCTAACATTTTGCGCTAGATGTATACCACGATAGTAAGACTTATGGAGCAGTTGCCTGGTACACAAACTAGAGCAACGGACGGCAAGGCTAAACCTATACAAAGTCCAGAGATTAGCATGCGTTTGCAACACAGGAGCCATGAGAACCTGTCCAACAGCAGCAATGCAGGTCATTCTATATCTAACACCACTCCACATTGTCATTGGTAGATATGCCAATGCGACAATGATTAGAATGGTCACTAACGGAATCAGTACTGGGAGAGTTGTCAGATCAGGGGCTTGGAACACCCTCAAAAAGGAAGTACCACTCCTGCAACTCCCAGTGGACGATATGCCAAGAACGTACAACTTTGAAAAACATCTCAATGTAGTATTTAGCAATAAAAAGGATTGGAAGAGAGAAACGTCTGCCCAGCAGTTAAAAGACCATACCATAACTTGGTATACTGATGCTTCCAAAACCAATACGGGAACAGGGATCGGAGTATTTGGGCCGAGAAGTAAATACTCCGAACCAATGGGCACTTACCCTAGCATCCTACAAGCAGAAATCTACGATATCGAAAGATGCGTACAACTTATCTTAGATAGAAACTATCGGAAACAAGAAATAGCCATCTTATCTGATAGTCAAGCAGCGTTAAAGGCGATCAACTCAGTATCAATCAATTCGAAATTGGTCAAAAAATGCATAGAGAAGCTGAATAAATTAGGCAAAGAAAACAAAGTCCTCCTACTCTGGGTGCCTGCTCACCAAGGGATAGAAGGCAATGAAAAAGCAAATAATCTAGCTAGAGAAGGAGCGAACACTCCACTAACTGGACCAGAACCGTTCTGCTTTCCGAGTGGTAACCAACTCAAGGCGGAACTCAAGAACTTGGAAAATTCCATCCGCAACCTGGAATGGGAATCTTGCAACGGTCTAAGACACTCGAAGAAGTTTCTGAGGGCTTACGATCAAGAAAAATTACAGACCTTCCTGGGTTTAAGTAAGAACAATCTTCGGATTGTCACGGGGTTCTTAACAGGACACTGTCTCCTCAATGAACACCTCAGTAGATTGAAACTAAGAAGAAACGGTGAATGCAGACTCTGTGGGGAAAATGGGGAAACACCAGTACACCTCATCACTGAGTGCGCCGAGACGACAACCATTCGTGCCATGAACTTTGGTACGACTGATATTGGAGATGGAGAACTACCCTCTATAAAACCGTCCCAGATACCGGCATTTGTCAAAGCCCTGGAACTGTATGATAAGTTATTACTCAAGAAAGGGGGACACTATAGATCTGTAAGGTCGCAGTGTTTAACCCCCCTCCCACTCATTCTAAATTCTAAAAAAAACTGTATTGGGAATACACTGCATAGGGTATGCAGATTAAATAATCATGATCACTCGAGGGAAACCTGAAGTGATATTATCTAAAGAGGATTCTGTATTGCTGATACTGGTACAGGACTGTCGGGCTGAGCATTAACTCAGACAAAACCGCGGTAGTGCCATTCATCTACATGGAAAAGAAATACTGCCATTACAGGAAGTCAAATATCTGGAAATAACTCTGGACAGTAAACTTCTCTTGAACAGGCATATTAAGAACATTACCAGCAAAGCCACAAAGGCTCTCATGATATGCAGTAGACTGGCGGGAAATAAATGGGGCTGCGCCCCTAACATTTTGCGCTGGATGTACCATGACAGTAAGACCCATGTTTACCTAGGGATCAATTGCTTGGTACACTAAACTAGAGCAACATACAGCAAGACAAAACCTGTGTAAAGTACAGAGACTGGCATGCATCTGCATCACGGGTGCTATGAGAACATGCCTAACAGCAGCAATGGAGGTAGTCCTAGATCTAATACAACTGCACGTTGTCGTCGGTAGTTATGCCAATGCGACAATAATTAGAATGGTCATTGACGGATTCAGTACTGGGAGAATTTTCAGGTAAGGGCTTGAAACACCCACAAAAAGAAAATTCCACTCCTCCAACTCCCATTGGCATACCAAGAATTTACAACTTCAAGAAACACCTTACTGTAGTATTGAGCAATAAAAAGGATCGGAAGAGAGAATCGTTTGCTCAGCACGTAAAAGACCATACTATAACGTGGTATACTGATGCTTCCAAAACAAAAGCAGGGACAAGGATAGGAGTATTTAGGCCGAAAACTAAATACTCTGAACCATTGAACCCCTACCTCAGCATCCTTCAGGCAGAAATTTACGCTATTGAAAGATGCGTACAATTTATCTTATATAGGAACTATCGAAAACAAGAAATAGCCTCTTAACTGATAGTAAAGCAGCACTAAAAGCGATCAACTCAGTAACCATCAACTCGAAGTTGGTTGAAGAATGCCTAGAGAAGCTAAACAAATTAGGCAAAGAGAATAAAGTCCTTCTACTTTGGGTGCCCCCTCACCAAGGAATAGAAGGCAGTGAAAAAGCAAACGATCTAGCTAGAAAAGGAGGGAACACTCCACCACTAACTGAACCAGAACCGTTCTGCTTTCCAAGCGGAAACCAGATTAGCGGATGTGAAGAACCTGGAGGACACCATCCGTCACCTGAAATGGGAATCCTCCAACAGTATAAGACACTATAAAAAGTTCCTCAGAACTGACAACGGAGAAAAATCAAAGATTTTCCTTGATTTAACGGGGTTTCTAACAGGATACTGTCTTCTCAACGAACACCTCAGTAGATTGAAGCTGGGAAACCACGCCAAATGCATATTCTGTGGGAGAAATGGGGAAACACCAGAACACCTTATCACTGACTGCACCGATGTGCCATAAATTTTGGTACGACTGATGTCAAAGATGGAGTGATGGGCTCTGTGGATCCGTCTCAGATACTGGTTTTTGTCAAAGCATTGAGACTGTATGAGTTTTAATCCGCTATGACTTAAGAAAGGGGAACAAACAATAGATCTGTAAGGTCGCGGTGATTAAGCCCCCTATAGTCTGTGAAACGAATAACTTTGAATTTGACAGTTCCCGCGGGCTTTTTTGGGCTATCTGCTGCATTTGTGTGGTTCATAGTTTATTTGCCAAAGTATTTATTACTATAAATAGGTATATATGTTGTATTTATTAACTGTATATTATGTATATTTCATGTAAACTCTATCATTTTTAAAATACATACCAAAAATACGAGGAATAATTATGTTTTCCATGTATTCTACAACATATTTATTAATCCGTAGTATCTAACTAGAGTGACGTCATAAATCTCCCTCCGAGGCTGTTCTATTAGAGACGGCATTGGTCTGACATTTAGAAATGTCAAAAGTTGATGACATTTTACTTTTGACAATTATGACATTTTGTGTTGATTTTTGCAAGAAGAGGAAGAATCGTCACTTGTTTTATTATATTCCTTTTCTATTTCACGAAAATAAAAAGAGTTACCTATCTGATTCGTTCAGGCACTCAATTTAAAGAATATCAGTAACTTTTTTAACAGAGGGATTTTATATTTGCCATGTTGGTAAAAAATAACGGTCAAAATTCAAAGTTGTTCATTTTATAGACTATACTAAACATTCTACATTCTACAATAATAATTTAGTAAAAAGAAATAAAATACAAAATGTTTCTCTCAGTTTCAATACTCTGTGATAACGCAAGCCTACACAATCTCATTTCTGTTAATAATAGATTTCTCTAATTAGCACCTTTTCAGTTCATAACTAACAAATTAAGTCGTTGACAAATGCAACATTGGCTTTACATATTAAGAATATACTTATAAAGTTTTAATGCAAAGTTTCAAATATGCTCTGATCTCGTTTAAAAGGTTTTAATTTTTCATTCAAATTTAGTCATAACTAAGAGCCTTCTATGACATTCC
Source organism: Sitophilus oryzae (assembly GCF_002938485.1). NCBI lineage: Eukaryota > Metazoa > Arthropoda > Insecta > Coleoptera > Curculionidae > Sitophilus > Sitophilus oryzae. The sequence goes on along the minus strand of NW_022147423.1, from coordinate 195,459 downwards.
TAAAAATCTAAAGGTACTTATGTCAATTTCTAAAACTTAAGATACATATTGCTAAAGTGAAAAACTATGGCTAGTGATGAGCAAATGCAAGACAAAGACTCGCTTGGTCTTAGTCTTGACCAAAGACACTAGAAGAAATTTCTCAAAACTTACGACTGAAAAAAATCAAAGATTTTCTTCAGTTTTCTTGTTCAATCTTAAAATATTTCCAAAAATATTTAAAATTTCCAAATTTATTATTTCAGTCTAATAATTATTACTCTATACTACTCTCTCTAATAATTGATTACTGAAATTTACCGATTGCACCATTTACACCCTGTATAATATTCTAGTACATTACTAAATTTATATCGCTTTGATTTTCAAACCCTATAGTTGACCGCGAACTAAAAAACACCGGTTTGTTATCGGGAGAGCCTAATGATTGAAAGTATGGAGCTTTAACAATTGTAGGTGTGCTTTAGGCCACGCTTGACCACGTCCGGATCATAAGAAGCGGTTGCGGAAGCGAGCCATGAAGACAAGGAAATTATACATTACGATGTAATGATCTGTGGAGACTTGGTTCGATACACAGGTAGATAGAAATTCGATTCCCGGCTAAGCAAACAAACAGATGTAAATACGTCCAGTTCAATAATAAGTGAACAGCCTACTGAACCTATAATTCCTTATAATTTGATAGTTGGTAGATAACTTAAATTAATACTAGTTACTTTGCAAAGCCATTAAATATATCATATCAATACAGGAAGATATAGTAGAACTTCGATGATAATTCGATGATGTATCCGGGTTACATGAATATTTTTTATAATGTTATTGTTTGCCAAACCAAACTAAAAATTCAAACACATTTTTATTTAGCTACTAGCGTGTACCCAGCGGCGTAGCTACCGGGTGGGCCTCATGGCGCCAAAGAAGAAAAAGGGCCGAAGGCGCCGTTTTCTTTCTGCTTCTTTTTTTCGACATTATGCTTTTGCAATTTTTTTTGAATCTTCCCATTTAGTATACCTAAGTGACTGTGATCTTCACAAGCAAGCTAAGATACTGAAAGAAAAATACGCTGAAGATTTAAAAGCAAAATTTGCAGGGGAAATACTAAATTTCCGCTTTTATAATAGAACATAAGTTCAGTTTTTTAATAGAACATAAGTACTATTATAGAAGTGATTGATTTATTTCTTTTGTAAGCATCAAACCACTGTATCAAAATTTCCCGATGTGTACACTGCTCTCTTACTATTTTTTACACTTCCTGTGATATCAGCATCTGCTGAGAGAACATTCTCAAAGCTCAAGCTTATAAAAAACTATTTAAGGAGTGCCATGAGTCAGACAAGGTTAAATAGTCTAGCAATATTAAGTATAGAAAACGAATTTTCCCAAAAAAATAATTTTAATCATATAATCTATCGGTTTGCTTCCATTAAAAACAGGAGAAAAAATTTCTAATGTTTTATAAATTTTATAGAATTTTAGTTTACTTTTATAGCATTAATTTTGTTATCCAGTTACACCCGTTATATATTTTATTTTGCTATAAAAAAAAAAAAAAAAAAAGTATACGTTAAGTATCCGTGTAAGTAACTGTTTTGTTTTATTTTTCTATTAGTTTAGATACCAGAAAAATATGTCAATATGGGTGTATTTTAGGCGCCAGCCGATAATTTTGCCCCCCGGCGCCGCTATTTCTAGCTACGCCGCTGCGTGTACCAGCGACTTTGTTTGCGTTGAATTAATAATTTGTAATGGTGATGATAAAGCAAAGCAAGAATTTCCATTAACATACAAACTAGATAAAATTTTCTCACATTTATGTCAGCATGAGAAAAATCAATATGGCGATATTATTATATAACTTGGTAATATTTGACGGGTAGTTTCATCTCGTTGGAATTTGACTTTCGGAAATTCGTTTGCCAAAAATAAGATTCCAACGTCAAGCAGAATCGTGGTTAAGAAATTACCCAACTTTTTGGAACACCCTGTATGATTTTTTAAAAAATTTCAAAATATGTAAAAAAACCAAATAAATAATGCTTGGCCAAGCGTTTTCCCGAAAGACTAACCGTTTTTTAAATAACAAATATTGTAATATTTGAGGGGCGTTTTCACCCTCTTGGAATTTGAGATTCGAGAAACCCCTCCTTATCGAACCACTCTACACCCCACAGTCAATCCATTTGCCAAAAATCAGCTTTAAACGTCAAGCAGTTTAAGCAGAATCGTGATTACTCAATGGTCATATTTTATGAAACACCCTGTATAAATTTATAAAAAATCTTAAAATATGTAAAACAACAAAATAAAATATAAGTGTTTAAGAGTTTTTCCGAAAAACTCACCGGTTTTTAAATAAAAAAATATTTTAATATTTGAGGGTATAGTTTCACCCCCTTAGAATTCGAATTTCGAAAAATCCCTTCTTATCGAACCTCTACACCCTAAAGTCAATCTGTTTTCCAAAAATCAGCTTTTTACGTCAAGCGCTTTAAGCAGGATCGTGATTAATCAGTGACCAGATTTTTCGAAACACCCGGTATACATTTTTAAAAAATTTTAAAATATGTAAAAAAACAAAATAAAATATACGTGTTTAAGCGTTTTTTCGGAAACTTGACCGTTTTTTAAATAAAAAATATTGTAATATTTGAGGGGTGGTTTCACCCTCTTGGAACTGGAATTTCGAAAAATCCCTTCTTATCGAACCTCTACACCCTAAAGTCAATCTGTTTTCCAAAAATCAGCTTTTTACGTCAAGCGCTTTAAGCAGGATCGTGATTAATCAGTGACCAGATTTTTCGAAACACCCCGTATACATTTTTAAAAAATCTTAAAATATGTAAAAAACAAAATAAAATATACGTGTTTAAGCGTTTTTTCGGAAACTTGACCGTTTTTTAAACAAAAAATATTGTAATATTTGAGGGGTGGTTTCACCCTCTTGGAACTGGAATTTCGAAAAATCCCTTCTTATCGAACCTCTACACCCTAGAATCAACCTGTATGCCAAAATTGAACTTCTTACGTCGAGTGGTTTGAGCAGGATCGTGGTTAATCAGTATGTCAGTCACTTAAGGATTTTATATTTTAGTATAGATAAACGTCAAACACTTAATAAAACACAATAAACTCTATTGTGTTTATTATATATACATATACAGGGTGAGTCTTAAATAAGTGCAAATATTTTTAGAGGTAGTATATTTCGACCCCTGAAACACGAATATGAGTTTTCTTTCGCGAAAAAAATTTTTTTTTTAGTTTTTAATTAAATAACATAATTTCTTGACACTATCACAACATAGCTAGTGGATTAAATTTACACGAAAGAAAGCCCAGAAAAGATCCAGCGGTTTTCAAAAAAGCAATTTTACCGGGTGCATCTCAAAAGTGGCTCACACCTATATATTATTTTTTCAGACAAAAATACGAGATTTGGTATGTTAGTATATATGTCATAAATTAGGATTAATTGACGTATTCACTTGTGTTTGGTCACTTCCTGTTTCACCGAAAATGATCACAACTTTTGATTTTTAAATGGCCTCCTCGGTATATTTCTACTTTTTGGATAGAAAGTGACACTGGAATAGAGTGACATTTCCGCATATGGTTTATTTGAAATTGTAACATGCGGTTCATAACGACAATTTGACTCGAAATACCAAGTGTGTGGTACTAAATTATTCGTAAAAAATGCTTTTTCCAAATATGCTAATGAGCCACACTTGTTCCATTTGAAAAAAATGGGATATGATTAAAAATACGATTTGGGCATCTTTTAAACGACCAGGTCAACACACGAAAAACTTTAGATGAAGTTATAGGGGTGAGCCTAAAATAAATAAGTAATAGGGGTGAGCCACTTTTGAGATGAACACGGTATAAAGGTACATTTTACCATTAAATTTATTAAAGTATGTGGAACTTGATAATTCTATATACTTTAAAATTCTGGAATTAATAACACACTTCATATAACGCATGATCGAAAAAAAAAAACAGCGACCAGATGGCTTTCAAATCACAATCGATGGCCTTCTTCGTATAAATTACATATAACATTTCCAAGCGATCTTTGACAGCATTTTTTCTCGATCGTACATATACTATTTTTATTACACTCAGATTCTACCGAAAATTATCAGTAGAACCTAAATTCTTGGTTTTAAAATACAGTACTAAGTCCATACTTACAGATAGTAATAAGCAATCAAATAATTCTTAGCTCTTAAGGAAATCCTCATATTTATCGTTTCGTCATACCGTTCCCGACTTCAAACAGTACCTGCAATCAAAAGTTACATCTAGGAGCTAAAATATTTCAAGGCGTATGATTTTCTCAGCTAGACACTCTAGATATCGCTTGCAAAACGTTCTAAACGATTACCAAAGCCGTGCAATTTGTACTCTATTACGGCATTAGCCTCGCTCCATTCATAAGATCCTCGGCAGCTTCCTCTTCAGCGGTGGGATGTAATAACGGTTTTATAGATGGCCTTCTACCGGAAGAGCATCAAATTGTGAAGGGATATAATAACTATGTTAAATGACGCTCGTTTATCGAAACAAATAAATTTTACCGGTACGGGAATAAATCAGAACAATATTAAGAGCGGTGCTAAATAGTTAAGATTTATTTGAATACTTAGCTATTACTTATTTATGAGAAACGGAAGTTGGAGAACATAATAATATAAATAAGGTAATGACGTAGGAAGCTTAATCACTGTATTTTTTAATCTAATCCATCAAATAAATGAAATGCATTTCTTAGGATGGATACAACGACCTCCCTCAATCTTGCTGTTAAAACATAACAATTGGTTTTTATATGTCAAAACCAGCTTTTAACAGCAGGATTACGGGAGGTCGTTGCAGCCACCCATAATGTAATAGCACGAAGCCAACAATGTAATTAAAATGTTCTATGATAAAGTAGAAAAAAGGAAAATGCACGGTTGGTAAATTAATACTTGTCGATATTTATAAGAAGAAATCTTATAGACTTGTTGTCAATTAAAATATTCCTACATCATTAGGGATATCTAACTGACATCTATTATTTTGTGGAGTGTTCATTAAAGTAATTGTGTGTGACCTTATAAATTTTCATATTTGAGTGCTTCAAAGTCTTTGAATGAAAAGACTAGTACATACTTATAGATAGTAATAAACAATCAAATAGTTCTTAGCTCTTAAGGAAATCCTCATATTTATCGTTTCGTCATACCGTTCCCGACTTCAAACAGTACCTGCAATCAAAAGTTACATCTAGGAGCTAAAATATTTCAAGGCGTATGATTTTCTCAGCTAGACATTCTAGATATCGCTTGCAAAACGTTCTAAACGATTACCAAAGCCGTGCAATTTGTACTCTATTACGGCATTAGCCTCGCTCCATTCATAAGATCCTCGGCAGCTTCCTCTTCAGCGATGGGATGTTAAAACGGTTTTATAGATGGCCTTCTACCGGAAGAGCATCAAATTGTGAAGAGATAAAATAACTATGTTAAATGACGCTCGTTTATCGAAACAAATAAATTTTACCGGTACGGGAATAAATCAGAACAATATTAAGAGCGGTGCTAAATAGTTAAGATTTATTTGAATACTTAGCTATTACTTATTTATGAGAAACGGAAGTTGGAGAACATGATAATATAAATAAGGTAATGACGTAGGAAGCTTAATCACTGTATTTTTTGGTCTAATCCATCAAATAAATGAAATGCATTTCTTACTGTAATAGCACGAAGCCAACAATGTAATTAAAATGTTCTATGATAAAGTAGATAATAGAAAATGCACTGTTGGTAAATTAATACTTGTCCATATTTATAAGCAGAAATCATACAGACGTCAATTAAAATATTCCTCCATCGTTAGGGATATCTAACTGATATTTATTATATTGTGGAGTGTTCATTAAAGTAATTGCTTGTGACCTGATAAATTTTCGTATTTGAGGCCTTCAAAGTCTTTGGATAAAAAAATTAAGAAAGGAGCATATAAAAAATAGTGTGTGCACTATGTGCGCATATTTGAAGTGAAACTTCTTATAAACTTCTTACTAACAGCTATTAAATTGAAGTATTTGAAGGATGCTTTTTATAAACTTAACGATAATTATAACTATTACGATTTTTTATAACTATTAATGATGTTTCTTCACTGAAAAAAAGGATCTCTCAGTCGAAATGAATATGACTTTGACCCAAAAGATTGGCGCTTTTCAATAGGGCCAAGAACGACGTTTCTTCGCCGAAAGCATTAACTATCTTTCCATAAGCTTTAAAAAATTACTTTAGAGAATAAAGAATCTATCTGTCTGTAAAAAGTATTTCACTCTTGACCCAAAATTAATATGCAAAGAAGTTCTTGCTACAAGAACAATAGTTTCTTTGATTCATGCAAAAATTCTTGATTGAAAAGGGACATTTCTTGATTAAAGAAACACTTTTCTTAAACCAATAGCGAATACTATTGAGCCAACTAAAATTTATTTTGATCTAAGAGAAGTCTGTATAGTAAACGCCACGAATGTTTGGGAGTGATTCTACGCTTGATGAAGTTAGAATCGACACGCGCGCTATCGTTTTTACATTAAAAACGTAAATTTTTACCGCATACGTAGGTTTTTAATGGCCCGGTCTAATCATCTGCCTGCGCTCCTCCTACTTATTCTAAAATGTTAGCGTGATTGACAAAGACGATACTATATCGCGTTTCTTTGATTGATTCGTTTTTGTGCGTCAGTCCATTGGTGTGCTTGCAGTGCGACCAATGGGGCATTCCTTTTTATATATATATATAACCAAATATATGTTTTGACAAGACTTTGACAGTTAAAACAACAAATTACAACAGATTATATATTGATTATTATATGACTTGAAACACCGTGGCACTGGAATTTAGTTTTATGTGACCTTGAACAGATTAGTTCACATGGTAGCCACCGATGAATCACTCCCAAACATTCGTGGCGTTTACTATACATCATATACAGGCATATTACAAGGTATATTATTTTCTGATAAATTTAGGTTTTCCTGGTATGCAGTAAGTAAAGGTGATATTCGATGGTAGTTATTTCTGCTTCTTTACTCCTTGGTATTTTTTGGGGTGGTTCATCACTCTACAAATTACAAAAAAATGTTACATCACGATTAATCAAAGTAATGCAAATAAATGATTAAAATTATAAACTTTGGTCACATTTTGAATTTTTTAATACGACGACTTGAAATTCTAAAATTTTTGTAATTATTTGCATAAAAAAATCGATACCTATATTCTTATTCTATCTATAGTCACGCATGCATTATCTAAACAGGTGCATTAGGTAAATGTCTCTTACCTTCAAATATAGCAAATAAATGCTCTAATTTCCATTTTTTCAGAAACAACTTTAAACAATCCATATATCCTAAAATTTGTCCATAAAAAGTGACAAATGCATGTTAATAACGATCACTAATTTGTTATACGATATGCGTTTAAAAAGCAAATTATGCAAAATTCCAAGCAACAAAATTAATAATATCCGATATGCGGATGACACAGTGATATTGGCAGACAATACAAATGATCTCCAAATCCTTCTAAATAAGGTTAACAATGAAAGTCAAAGACTGGGTTTAAACATAAATAATACAAAAACTAAATTTATTGCTGTTAGCAGAAACAATATTTCGAACACCAGAATTTACTTAAATGGAGAGGTCATCAAGCAGGTCACACAGCAGGGCCGTCCTAAGACTGTTGGCCGCCTGCAGCAAGCCCGAAAAAATGCGCCTTCCCCCTCTACAGACAATCGTTTTTTTTATTAGTACAAAGTTTGATCCGAAGAAACAGGCGTGAAAAAAAAATTATGAAAATTGCGCCACAGATGGTCAGAAATATTATCAAACGCTTTCCGAAAAAAAAAGGAAATAAATATTGAAAGATTTTCAGAATTAGCATTTAAATTTTGTATTTAAAAGGAGCGTATTTAACAATCTAAGAAGAATAAAAAAACATTATAAGGTACATTAGCCAAACTAGCACCTAAAACTAGGTAATATAAATTATTAACAAAACAAAATTCGTAATAAATACATAGATATAATCCTGAGAAACAGAATTCCTAACATGGACAAAACTAAAACTTTTTATTGCTTTTTTTTCGGCAAACTCTGAAATAAAATCGTCGATGTTTATACTGATTGCTATTTCGTGCTGAATAGATATTAAAGATAATCCGCTTAATCGTTCTTGTGTCATACTACTTGATCTCAGACTTTCGTATAACTTGATTTATATTGCTTGATTATACTTGATTAATTATTTTGAGTTTAGAAAAACTTCTCTCTCCGGTTGCTACTGAAACCGGCAGCGTTAATAAGATTCTTATGGAGATGTAAATATTTGGAAAGTTTCCAATAAGAACGTGAATTTTTAATTATTTTAGGGTTTGTTTTGGACAACTGGAGTTTTCGGCATTATCTGGTGGTATTAGAGCAATTAGAGCTAAAATCTCGTCCCAAAGCTCAAGGTCGTTAATATCATGTTTGTCTCCGTCCGTTAAATAGAGATGAAGATCCATACAATGCTTTGTTATTTCCTCTCGGTTTGGTTTGGTATTGATATTCCTGAGAACTGTGAAGTCGTATGAAAACGAAAAATAGTCCGAGTGAGCTTTTTAACAGGTCAAACCTTTCCTGGAGAGCCTCATGGATTGTATCCAGGACAACAAAGAAAAATTCGATTTTAAACTTTTCCTGTGGATCTAAAATTGGCTCATCCACTGATTCATACAAAAACTGTCTAGTTTTTTTTTTTCTGGGACGAGCTCTAATGTCATTAGTAAAAACTGCTTCAATTTCCAGCTCTTCTGTCAGCTCTGCAGCATCCACTAATATTTCTCTTAAAATGGTCGTCAGTCCTTATTTTGACAAAATAGTCGTCGATAGCTTTTAGAGCTTTTGTGGACTCAATGATGTCGAGTTTCCCATTCTGAAGCAGTTTTATAAATGCAAAGCAAAAACTGTTAGAATTTCGTAATGAAAATGACAATTTTTTCAAAATGTAGTACTGACGTACCGAATTTGGTCAAAATGTACCGAATTCAGTACAATTGTACCGAAACGGTCGCCCTCAAATTTGGCCGCCTGGAGCTACTGCTCCTCTGCTCCACCCCTCAGGACGGCCCTGCACACAGTTTGAATATTTGGGATGCATGGTTAACGAAACATGGGATCCAGATCCGGAGATCAAATGCAGGATCGAACTATGCTATGCTATGTCTGGTCCGTTTTGTTATATGGTGTGGAAGCATGGACACTGAAGGTAGCAACAATAAACCGAATTGAAGCCTTCGAAATGTGGATCCTACGACGAATGCTAAGAGTGCCCTGGGTCGACCGCGTGAGGAATAAAGACACTCTCATAAGAGCTGGCCTAGAAGAACGTGTACTCTTCGAAATCATCAAGAAAAAGAAAATAGTCTATTTGGGCCACATACTACATGGAGAACGCTATCACTTTCAGCGTCTGATTCTCCAGGGTAAAATAGAGCGAGGCAAAAGGAGAATAGGCCGAAGGAAGCTATCCTGGCTGAGAAATATTCGTCATTGGACAGGCATACAGGACTTCCAAGTACTCCAAGTCGCTGCAGTTAATAGAACCATCTGATGAGGAAGAAAAAGATGAACGCCTACGCAGGAATCTGCACGGCACCTTAAGAAGAAGAAGAAGAATTTCGTAGACATTTATGTGGAATATACTATCACATTTGCTGTTTTCCTCGCATTGGTAAATTTTATGTTCCATAAAATCACTCAGTTAAATGGTTACACCCTCTATACCAAATATGCAGTTATATTCGCACATATATTCCCATTTTGCACGACGCGATAGCTAATTTGTTCCCTATACAAACTTAATAATTGTACTGGACTAAGATATTCCCTCTATATTCTCTCTAAGAGACTCTCCCTCTCCCGAGATAGTCACCGAAACTAATTGAATATGTCAATGAATCCTGATTTATATCATATGCAAACTAAAAAAAAAGCTTAAAAAGTTATAGGGGTAAACCACTTTTAAAAAATACCCGATATACTCAACTTATATAAAACTTTAGTTCTTAACAATATCAAAATGTACTTTAGAGTGGAAATCTACAGAATACATGATTTTATGCGCTTATTTATAAAGCTTTTGATTGTTCGAATTCGAAGTTGTTAATTTGTAGACAGTTATGTGGAATATACTCTCACATTTGTTATTTTCCTCGCATTGTTTTTTTCTGTAAATTTAATGTTCCATATAATCACTCAGTTAAATGGTTACACCCTGTATACCAAAGATGCAGTTATACTCGCACATATATTCCCATTTTGCACGACGCGATAGCGATCTGGCCTGATCCGTCAAAAATCGGCAATTCGCCCCGAACTGTCAAGGTCCGCGCGGCGTGCATATTCGAGGAGCGTATGCCTGCTCCTGCACTAGTTGCAGCGCGCCTAACGGTGCAAAATGACCCGCAAAACGTATTATTACCGGCGATATCGTGTGTGATTTGGTCGGAGAAGGCTGACCATTAGAAAATGCGCCCCGGGACAAGAGCAATTTTGCTGCTTCTGATATCGTTAATCAGTCGGTTCGTTCGCCGTCCGTCGTAACTGTACACCGAACGCGGAAAATTTCTCCTTATTGTATCCTATTCGCTAATAGCGTTGCTTAATTAAGCTCGATACTGTTAGATTCTTTCTGCGGCTTCCTCCTCTAAACGCTCCGCCCGTTGAAATATATTAATCCGTCAACTTCGATATATAATCTGTCCGATTTCAATTAATGGCAGTTATGGAGATCGGAATAATTAATATTTTAGCCTGAATTCGTTGAAATTTGTTCGTACCGATTATTTTATACAATTTCAATATTTCCTTACTGGTATTCTGAAAATTAACCTCACAACGCAATATTTGTCGAGCTATTTTTATACCGGGTGCGTCTCAAAAGTGACTCACCCTTATATTTTTTTATTTTTTGAGATAAAAATACGAGATTTGGTATGTTAGTATACAGTGTGGGCCACTGAAAACTTACCATGGCTATAATTTTTACCATCAACCAAACCAAAAAAGATATCAAAAAAAATAAAAAATACGGTTTCTATGATATCGAAGGGGAATACATATGACGTATTTTTTGAACCACCCCGACCTACACCTTAGGCGGCACCCCTACTCATTTGAAAATCTTAAACGGCAACACCCCACTTGTGGCGCCTTTTTGGAAAGTCCATGAAAAATGCTAAACGATAATCATATAACGTTTTTAGGGTGAAATTGAAAAACTACCCCTTACACGAAAAATTAGGTGGACCTTAATGAAAAAAGTGATTTTTTCAGCATAAGTTACAAATTGGGACCCAGCTAAATGAGACAAATGAGGTATTTTTCAAACCACCCCGACCCACCCCTAGGTGCCATCCCCTTACTTCTAATCTCATCAATGCCATTTTTAAACCATTGCCATTTTAAAGCTAAAAATAAAAAAATGTAGATAATAAAAAAGGCAACACAAAGATGTTTTACTAATCGTTCAGCCTAATTTTGCGATAACGCAAATTCTTCCTTATCATCTATTTTTTTACTTTCAACAAACAGGAATCTTAAAACGGCATATCTTTGCGTTTTTGCACTGTCTTCTATCGATTTTCAATCGTTTGCAAATTTGGTGGTATTTTAAACGTTTATTTGATTCGCTTATTTGAAAGAAAAATGGTTTATACTGTGGAAGAAAGAATTCAAATAGTTTTTCTTTATGGTCCTGAAGGTATGTGTTATTTGAGAACGGCCCGTGTTTTCAACGAGAGAAACCCGGACAAAAACGTAAGTCACGTTTATGTTAGCGATTTGATTTTGAAGTTTCAAGAAACTGGGTCGGCTAAAAATAAAAAAGGACAGGGCCCAGGGTACTGAATGAAGAAATGCAGATGGAAGTTATTGGTCAGGTATCGGTCAACCCAGAAACATCAACACGCCAGTTGGCATCAATCACAGGTATACCTCGAACATCTGTCAGGAGAGTATTGAAAATGCACAAATTCCATCCCTACAAAATGAAGATTCTGCAGGAACTTGGCGACGACGATCCAGATAGAAGAATTCAGTTCTGTGAACTAATGACGGAGGAAATTCGAAGGGAACCTTCACTCATTAAAAATATTTGTTTTAGTGATGAGTGCTCATTTTTTTTAAACGGAATTGTGAATAAGCAGAACTGCAGATACTGGAGCGATGAGAATCTGCATATTGTTGTTGAAAGACACACCCAACATCCCCTAAAGCTCAATGTTTGGTGCGGAATACTAGCCGATAAAATTATAGGTCCATTTTTCATCGACGGAAATTTGACTGGCGATGCTTATGTGGAAATGTTGAACAATTTGATAGACCCAGCCATTGTAAATGAGGTTGAAAATCAAAGAGATTTGGAAGGAAATTTAACTCTTAATGAAGACGTCATACACTTTCAGCAAGATGGAACCCCTCCGTATTATTCTATTGTCACAAGGCGGTAGTTGGATAGATATTATCCAAGGCAATGGATTGGCAGAAGTGGTCCAATCGAGTGGTCGCCAAGGTCACCTGATCTCACTCCTTTAGAGTTTTTCTTGTGCGGTTATACTAAATCCATAATCTACAAGACAAAACCAGGTTCGTTGCAAGAATTGCGGTAGAGGATAACTGAAACATGTCGAAATATTCCGAGAGAGACTTTCCAAAAAGTGAGAGAAGAATTTGAAAATCGCTTATATTTTTGTATGGAACAAAACGGCTGTCATTTTGAGCAATTGTTAAAATAAATTATCATTTTAAATTTCTTTCAAATTGTTACACCTACATTTCTTATCACTATATACTTACAAGTAATTTTTGAAAGAAGACAGAAGTTGAAATCTGTATGACCATCATTTAGCAATTTCAATTAGCTTTCCAAAGAAGAGTCACAAGTGGGGTATCGCTATCTTGAGATTAGAAGTGAATGGGTGGCACCTAGAGGTGGGTCGGGGTGGTTTGAAAAATACCTCATTTGCCTCATTAAGCTGGGTCCCAATTTGTAACTTATACTGAAAAATCATTTTTTTCATTAATGTCCACCTAATTTTTCGTGTAAGGGGTAGTTTTTCAATTTCATCCTAAAAACTTTATGATCATCGTTTAGCATTTTTCATGGGCTTTCCATTAAGATTTTCAAGTGAGTAGGGGTGCCGCTTAAGGGGTAGGTCGGGGTGGTTCATAAAATACGTCATATGTATTTCCCCTCAATATTATAGAAACGGTATTTTTATTTTTTCTGATATCTTTTTTGGTTTAAGAATTATAGCCATTGTAAGTTTTCAGTGGCCCACCCTGTATAACATAACTTAGGACTGATTAACGTATTCAATTGTTTTCGGTTCCTGTTTTCCGGGAAATGGCTACAACTTTTGATTTTTAAATGACACCTTCGCTATTTTTTACCTTATTCGATAAAATGACACTCTGAACAGAATGACATATCATATGTCAACTTTTCGAAATACCAAGTGTGTTGTACCAAATTATTCGTAAAAATGTTTTTCCAAATAGGCTAATGAGTAATGAGCCACCCTTGTACCATTTGAAAAAATTGAGATATGATTAAAAATACGATTTGAGCATTTTTTAACCGACCAGGACAAAACACAAAAACATTGACGATCAAATCTATTTTTCCAAGGCTCCTTGGTTAAAAAATAGTGTTTTTAACAAAGCCATGGCACTCAAGATTGAAATTTATGTTTTGTTATCTGCCTTTCTTATCACAAATCATTTTAAAACCTATTAGTCAATTCAAGAATAGATTCATCTGAAAATATCTTGAATAAAGTAGCAAGATTAACATCATATGTTTTAAAAATCATAGGTTGGTTATGTTTGTATAGATAGTCTAAATAAATTTGGATTAGAGGCAAATATTCAATATACACGACTACCTTTAGGCTGAGATGTTTGATAAAATATTATATTATTTACCTTTTTTTATAACAGGTTTCTCTGGAGTAATCCTTGGGTGGGTTGTATACCAAGATACAAAGCGTGCTGTTCATTATGGAGGCATATAACTTTTGCGTACTAGCGATGTCGTGCCGAGTACCACAGCCCTTTGCATCGCGAAAATTGTGCTGTGGGGATTTGAAGATTTTTTAGGTGGCTTTGCATACTTCCGTGTACTGGTCCGTTAGTTAATATAATAGTTGGTAGAATAAAAACTTTAGCTAGATTCCATAACTTTTTCATTTGTTGCCAGTTCCTGGTATTTAGATATTTTTTTCTTTATACATCCGTGCCATATTGGAGTCTAATGGGGCTACAAAGTCTATTATTGTGACCAGGGCCGGATCTACCTACGGACTGTTTGGGCTGCAGCCCAGGGCCCCGAGGTTACAAGGGGCCCCCAGGCCCGCGAAAAACAATAAAGCCATGGGTGGGAACTGTTAAAAGTTTAAGCCAGACAAGATGGCCCCTTGTCACTATGATGCTGTCAAAGCCTTAAAAAATAATTATGATGACATTAGGAAAATTTTCAAAAGTTTCAGCGAAAATGAGGTTGAGAAAGTTGATTTCCGGAAAGAGGCACGAAATTTATTCAATAAAATGGCGAAACTCGAGACTGCAATTTTGATTATCTTTTGGGAAGAAGTTTTGGAGAGATTTCATTTAGTTAATAAAAAAATACAGAGCCCTGGTTTAGACATTTGTGAAGGCAACAAGTTAATTGTTTCTTTAAAAGACTTTGTGAGCAACATACGACATCAATCAGATCAAATGTTACAGGAATACGACGAAAAAGCTAAAAAATTAAGTACTAGTGTAATAATAGACTACAATTACATAAACAAGAGACGCATTATCCCAAAATTTTCAGATAAGTCTACAGGTGAATTCTCAGTATACGGCGCAGAAAGATTTAAAGAGACACGTTAAAAGTTGCGTTGGATAAGCTAATTATGGATTTAAATAAAAGGAGACAAGTCTATGAGACATATAGCAAAAAATTCAAATTTTTAATGGATTTGCAAGACAAAAATATCGAAAACATAGATTTGGAAATTGCGCGTCATATTATTAATTACTATCCCGATGACGTAGACGAGCATTTAGTGAATGAGTGCATTCAATTAAAATCGTACTTACTCCAATCTATGTCTGAGTCTTACACCTCTTGCAGTGACATTTTTATGCTCATGTATGAAAATAAACTTATTAACGTGTTCCCTAACTGCTATACCATTTTAAAGATTTTTTTAACATTGCCAATCACTAGCTGTGAAGCAGAACGCTCCTTCTCCAAGATGTCCTATGTAGAAAATAAATATAGGACAACAATGTCGAACCATCGACTAAATAATTTATTTTTCCATAAATTGTAATATACTTCTTTCCATAAATTGTGATCTAACAAAAGACTTGGAATGTGACCACCAAATAACTGTCAATTTCTGTGACTACAACCTATCAATTTATTTTACTAATTCATAATAAGTAAATAAATAAAATTGTTTTATTGTTTTTTTATATTCTTATAAAATGTCACTATTTCGGTTTCTCTCTCACCCAAAGTTTGCCTGGAAGAGATTGCTACCACAGCAATAAAGTCGCCTTTTGTACAGCTAATACTTGCGTAGATTTAAGTAACATTTATGTTACTTAAATCCATATATCACAAATACCGAAGTCTACAGCAGAATAGGCAGAGAAAGAGAATTGCTCAATATAATAAAAATAAGAAAAACATCATACTTAGGGCATATATTGAGAAATGAAAAATACCACGTCTTACAATTGATAGTTAAGGGTAAGATTGAAGGAAAGAGAGGTCTCGGCAGGAAGAAACTATCTTGGTTGAGAAACATCAGAAACTGGACTCACCTAACTTTTGAAGAACTTATAAGGAAAGCCGAGAATCGTGAAGATTTTGCCAATGTGATCGCCAACCTCCACGAAAGAGACGGCACGTAAAGAAGAAGAATAATAATATATCATTATAGAAACAAAAATATCAAAAGTTTTTTGATATGGCTATTAGTTGAGTACTTACGTAGGCCCCTAAGTAGTTTCCCCTGTAAGCCCCTGATTGTGACCTTTTTCGCTGCTATGTCTTGGAAAACCATGTCTGGGCAATTATGATGCACTGGCTTATCAGTAATGATATCCATGTTCCATAAAATTTTGTAGCTGGTATTTTGTAGTGTTGAGGAAGGTGTGTATTTGTAGTCCGGGTGTAGGTTCGTAGCAGTTTGTGTTTAAGACATAGTGCTTGATGTAAAGTGTTTTCCCCATGTCTGCTAAGGTATGTGGTTGATGCTATGTGCAGCCTGATATGATGTACTATATACTTTCCGGCAACCTAACCGGCATGTCGTTGAGGGTACGTCTTCTTTTAGTATATATTTTCTATATGTTCTTGTAGGTACTACATGATCTTGTATAGCCGCCAAGGCTCCTTCTGTTTCTAGGAAGAGGTATCCGTGCTTCAGGTAGCTGACTGGCACGGTCTTGCATACATCCTGCTGTTCAATACTCGCAGCGAATCTCCCACGGAGTACTTTTTCTGCCCAATCTGATTCTAATTGTTGTCTCCTTGCTTTGTATGTTTCTACTAGTCGTTGCGATAGATTTAGTGCACTCACATTTTTGTCTGCTTTGGTGATGGCTCGTATTATGGTAGTAGAGCGTTTGGCATGAAAATATTTGATGTAGCTTTCTTTCTGCTGTAGGTATGGGAGTTCAAGATTTATAAAAGATCATTTCTTGGTAAGTAAAAAACAAAAATATCCGGAGAAATGAGTAAACATCAATCAATCACTCCTCTTCTAATGACAAACCTAAACTTAAACCTGCGCCTGTGACATTCTTGACATTGTCGACGTTGTCGACATAAGATAAAAATTATCTTAAAAGTAATTAAAAATATTTTAACTAACAAAACAATTTCCAAGAAGTACGCTAATAAATCAAATATAACAAATATATCTAATCGATATCTGTAAATCAGAGATAAATAAACCGATTATTTCAAATTTATATTTATATTAAATTAAGCACACTAACTGTTTATCTTACTTCTAATTGGTTTAAATTACTGGTGTCTAATAAATACGTGTCAGATATTGAAACAAGTTGAAGTCGACAATAATAAATTAATGACTTTCTTGCTTAGTTTTAAATGCCAATTAAAACCTGCTTTGAATTGAAATTAGACCTGCTGAGAATATATCCCTTAAATTTGGAAACTCAAATGGTAAATTTAAACTAGAATGTCATAAAGCCCAGATATTACGATTAATATCATAAATTTTTGAAAGACGATGTCGTGTAAGTGAAGACAAAATCTTCACCGAAAAGAGCAAAAAATACATCATCATGGCAATTAGTCAGTCCTTTATTATTACCTACCATACTGAGATGAACTGCCTATTTAAAAATAGACATATTTCTTTAAATTCAAAACATTCATTTTTAAGACACTCTGTATACATAAATAAAATTATTGATTTTTAAAATATGATTCGCAAACAAGGAAGGGGGAAATCAGGCGACGAACAGAGATGATAGTTGTTAAATAATAGCATCTAGACTACCATTCGAGACACGTTGATATTATTTTGGTTCTTGAGTTTTGTGACAAAGAATGTTATTAAAGGTAAAGTAAAAATTTTCTCATTATTTAACTAATGTTAACTCAATCATATTATTTTGTTTTCTTGTTGTAATTCTGTTCTAAAGGTTTCCTTATTCATTTGATCTGACAAAGACAATATATAACATGTGTATGCATTTAATGGAATCTATTTATGCTGTAAATAATTTCAGTTTAAAAGTAATCTAAATAAAATCGTTTACTGTTCTTTCGTGCCGATGTTTGTGGTTTGTGGGAATAAGGGCCTTGTTAAGTGTACTAACAATTTTCGACCGTGCATGGGCGAATATCTTAGCTCGCAAAAGGGCAAACAAAAACAATAATGTAGAAGGTAGAATGTTTAGGACGGGAGTTTACAACCAAATCACCGCGACCTATAGATCTATTGTGTGTTCCCCTTTCTTGAGTTATAAAGAGTTATAACTCATCATACAGTCTCAGGGCTTTAACAAAAGCCAGTATCTGAGACGGCTCCACAGAGGCCAGCTCTCCATCCTCGACATCAGACGTACCAAGGTTCATGGCACGAATGGTCGTCGTCTCGGCGCACTCAGTGATAAGGTGTTCTGGTGTTTCCCCATTTTCCCCACAAAATCTGCATTCGCCGTTTCAGCCTACTGAGGTGTTCGTTGAGGAGACAGTGTCCTGCTAGAAACCCGGTGACAATCCGAAGATTGTCACCATTGTTTACTTAAATCAAGGAAAACCTTTGATTTTTCTCGGTCGTAATTTCTGAGGAACTTTTTCGAGTGTCTTAGACTGTTGGAGGACACCCATTCCAAGTTACGGATGGAGTCTTCCAGATTCTTCAGTTCCGCTTTCAGTTGGTTCCCGTTTGGAAAACAGAACGGTTCTGGTCCAGTTAGTGGAGTGTTCGCTCCTTTTCTAGCTAGATCATTTGCTTTTTCATTGCCTTCTATCCATTGGTGAGCAGGCACCCAGAGCAGGAGGACTTTATTTTCTTTGCTTAATTTGTTGAGCTTCTCTAGGCATTCTTTGACCAACTTCGAATTGATGGTTACTGAGTTGATCGCATTAAATGTTGCTTGACTATCGGATAGGATGGCAATTTCCTGTTTTCGATAGTTCCTATCCAAGATAAATTGTACGCATCATTCGATAGCTTAAATTTCTGCCTGAAGGATACTGGGGTAGGTGCCCATTGGTTCGGACAGGTAGGTTACCAGGTTGTAGGTTAACCCATAAGCGAGATACCCTGTAAAACACACGAAAATGGGACCCTCTGTACATAGATATTGTACACAAGTTTCTCTTGTAATTAACATATCATCCCTCATCATTCTAAAAATCAGACCACGTCTGGTCATCAAAAAAATGTTTACTATACATGTAGTGGACAAACACAATTTTCATATCAAATAAAACTGCGATTGGAAAATAAATAGTTAAATTTCGTTACATCGAGTGCAGATTCCTATCAAATATATAATTTAATTTTACATATTTCAAAAAAATAACGATCTGCCATGGATGAATTATTAAAATTTTAACTGAAAAAATGTCTGGCTCTCTGAAAATTTAAATTAACAATTTGACATGTTTTATTTGTTTGCATATGGACACAATAACAATATACTTTGAAATTCTAGTTTTCATTTTAACGGAATAAAACTTCATGTTTTGTTTTCGTTTTGATGTCAATCTAAATAAAATTCGGAAAACAAAACAAATACCATTTATTTTTACCAGTTAAAAATATATACTCAATTTTTTACATCTGCTGTTACTTAATAACTTATCGATTTTTACATTTACGCAAATAAAAGCATAATTGGGCCCTCTACAGGGCCGTTTACACACTCAGTTAATCTGCGCAAACTGGTTTGCATGTGCCGGAATGTGTACTCCTCGGGAAAATCATAACGATGTTGGAAAAATCGGAGAACTATTGGAATATGTAGCGGAATTCAATTACCTCGGCAGTTTGATTTTGGAAAAGGCCATTATCGGATCTGAAATTCAGCACATGAACGCATTACATATACATACATACTGCCATTACTCGCTGACGAGCATTTGACACGCATCAGAAGATGGTCACGCAAGGCGTTTTCTTTCATGAGCTTTTCTGTGACTGAAAAGCCCGATACGTGATGTTATCTGTCTACCGCACTCGAGACATTCAAAAATCTCATTGCTTTGTTGCCTCTTTACTTTTTGGTTGTCGCTGTTAACTGACTTTACAGTTCTTCTCCATTCCGTTCTATCGTGAGCTGCTTCTTCCCACTCATTCTGCTCGTTAATTTCCTTTAAGTTTTCGTGGAAAATATTTTTATACCTTTTGAGTTGTCCACCCAGCCTCCTCTTAGCGTCTACAAGAGCACTGTAAAGCAGAGGTTTTGGTATGCGATTTTCTTGCATTCTGCATACGTGACCAGCCCATCTTAAGCGGGACTTTGTAATTATGACTTCAATACTCTCACAGTTAGCTTTTTCAACGACCGATACGTTTGAGACATGATTATAACCATTTTATTCTTAACCTTTCCGGGACCGTGCTACAAAAAGTTACGTTTCAGGCCGTGTGGGGTAACTAAGATACCCCACTGAAATATTTCAAAAACTGTTAACATTTTGTCACTCAGGTAAATTATTAATAATTATTTGTAAAGTTTCATAATAAAACATCAATAATTTAAATCGTTTGTATTTGTTTAATATAAAAACATTTAATTTTAAAATTAAATTCTTATTCCTTTTCTACACATTATTTTGACAGTCAGGACATAAAAACGTTTTACATTATTTGCGGTGAATATTAAAAATGTTTTTTTTTGCAGGTACTACATAATATTTTTGTTTTTCTAATACGTGATCTGGCGCAAAAGCCGCATCTTTGGTTTGAATTTGGTTGTGAATCTTTTTAGCAGGATTTATGGAAACTGTGCTTTCGGCAAGAAATAAATATATTGCTGTTTTTACAGTTCTGGGAAAATTGTTGTTATTTTATTTCATTCTTAGAACGTTTAGAAGAACAAGTCTTTGTGCTGGAGGTTTGCGTGCAGAATTCGAAACGAATTAGGCAGGAATCTCTTTTTTGTTAGCCCATCATCAGCATATTCCTTTTGCGCAATTTTCCAATAAATACACACACTAACTTACTACAGCACAGTAAATACCAACACTAATCTAAATATAGAACTTGTTTACGTCTTGATACAAGTCACCAACACGAAAAAAACGTGAATAGTGCGTGTAGGATTTCGAATCACTGCAGGCCGTGCAGGGTAACGGAGGTACCCCAGGCAATAAATTGCAGTTTTTCGCGGAAAATAAAAAAAATATTTGGATATTTTTGTTAAAAAAGGGTTTTGTATTATATTTTCTAGGATTACCTGAAAGGAAAAAAGTGAGAAATAAAAATTGTAAAAGTTATTAAAGAAAAAACGCTGGGGTACCTGAAATACCCCGCACGGTCCCGGAAAGGTTAAGAGTTGTCTAAGATGTCTCTGTTGTAACTTGCTTAATGCGTTCATGTGTCGGCAGTACGGCATCCAGGTTTCGCTTCCATTGGCGAATTCCATGATAATGGTGGGAATTATTATTGCTCGGTACACTGCAAGTTTCGTTTTTGTGCTCAAGTCATGATTGTAGAAAAGCCTCTCTTTTAATTTCCAGAATGCTCTCGAGGCGCTGCTAATCCTGTTCTGAATTTCCGAAATCAAACTGCGGAGGTAATTGAATTCCGCTATATTCCAATAGTTCTTCTCCGATTTTTATAGCATTGTTGTGATCTTCCGGGGGAGTGCACATGATTTTGGTTTTATCGATGTTCAGCTTAAGTCCCAAAGCCTCGTATGCCCATCTATATGTGTTCAACATTTCTTGCAATTGCTGTAACGTATTTGCAACTAGAGCACAGTCGTCAGCGTATTGAAGTTCTGTGATGAATTTTGTACGTGTTTTTGCCCTGAGTCTTTTTATGTTGAACAGACCGCCGTCGTATCTGTATCTAATGCCCAAACCACTCTCCTGCAGTTTGCCTCTATAATGGAGAGCGCTACCATGAATATATTGAATAGGAGAGGCGCATAGACACATCCCTGTCTAACGTCTGTATTTGCTAGGAAGGGATCCCTCAGTGATCCATGATATGACACTCTTGATTTGTTGTTGTTATGGAGGCTTTTTCACACTGTAAGAAATTTGTTGGGCACTCCAAACATTTTCATAATTGCCTTTCTGTTCAGAGAGTCGAAGGCTTTTGTTAGATCGATGCATGCAAAGTAGAGTTTAGACTGCTGCTTTTTTACTTTTTCCTGTAGTTGGCGGATGGAGAATATGGCGACGCGGTACCGCTGTTGGTGCGAAAGCCCATTTGCGATTCTGGGAGGATTTTTTTTATATACGGGTGCAGGCGGTTTGACATAATTTGTGCAATTTTTCCTCCGATAGCCAGTAGTGAAATTCCTCGGTAGTTTCCGCAGTCTGATGCGCTTCCTTTGTTATTAAATATATTCACTATATTCGCGTTGTTGCAAAAGTCCTGAGGTATCTCTCCGCTTTCCCATATGACATCGAAGAGAGCCTTCAGATGACCAATAAGTTCTTTTACTTGCACACTTATAGATTTCCGCCGGAATCGCGTCACAGCCAGCTGATTTGTTGTTCTTAAGCTGTTTTAGTTTTAGAGTCCTTTATTTTCTGTTCTGTTATTGGAATGTCTAATACATCGAGGCTGTTATTCTGAGGTATTCTGTTGAGTGCCTCCATATTGGGGTTGTTTTCTTGGTTAAGGATATGGCTACAATGCTCTTCCCAGCGGTTTCTAATTTGCTCTTCCTCTTTTAGAAGTTCGCTATTTTGTGCCATGATTGGGCATCTTGCCTTCTTAGTTGGGCCGTATACTTCTTTTACAGCCTCGAAGAATTTACGATAGTCGTGATGCGTGGCATACTCTTGAATCTGACTAGCTTTTTGTGACCACCAGTTATCCTTTAGTTGGCGCAGGTTTCTTCGGAGCGTGTTGTTGGCTGTTTTAAAGTTGTCTGCCAGTTTTGGATCGTGTGGATTTGTAGCGACGGCTTAATGTGCTCTATGCTTTTGTTCCAACAAAGCCTCTATATGCGGTTGATTTTCGTTAAACCAGTCTGGTTGTTTCTTTTTGTTGGATTTTCCCAGTACTTCGCTGGTTTTATGAATCACATCTTTGTTTGTGTTATGTCCAGCCTTGTTCAGCATCCACGATTGAGATTGAAGTTGTCGGTGGAAGTGATTCTTTGATGGCTTCCCGGAGGGCGTCGGCGGTATGGTTGTTCTCTAGACCCCGTACGTTTAATCTGGTCATGTAGCTTTGCTTTTTACAGTGTTGATGTTTGGGTTTTAATTGGATTTTTATTTTTGACATTAAAAGTGGCCAGTGCCACATTCGGCTTTTGTAAGACTGGCATCTTTTAGATGCGTCCTTCAAACGTGGTCCAATTGGTGCCAATGGCCTGATCTGGGATGTTTCCAGGTAGCTTTAAACTTGTCCTTCAGCATGAACCACGTATTGGTAATGCATGTTGTTTGCTGTTGATGCTCTGTGCATGTTGTTAATAAGCGTTCACCATTGCTATTTACGTTTCCTATTCCATGTTTTCCCAATACGCCAGGCTAAATATGGCCCACTAAACTCACCTAGCAAAATGATTCGTTCGTTCTATGGAATTGAATGAACGCATTAAACAAGTTGCAACAGAGATACCTTAGACAACTCTTAAGAATCAAATTGTTCCACCATATCTTAAACGTATCGGTCCTTGAAAAAACTAGCTACGAGAGCGCTGAAGTTATGATTACTAAATCCCGCTTAATATGGGCTGGCCACACTGATAAAAAAGATAGACTTGAACTAAAGTCGTCATCGTTCTTGAAAAAAAATATTTAGTGGCAAGAGAATTTATTTTAGCGTAAAAGAAAATATTTTGCCTGAAGAAAAACTCTCTTAACTCAAGAAAACTGGTTCTCTTGAAAAATTCGAAAATTTCTCTTGAATCTATTTTCATTTAACCAAGTGCAAGTTACTTTGTTTTAAGATAATAACAAAAATACGCTAGGAAGTACTTCATTCAAGAAACATGGTCATTTTTCCAATAGCTAAATACTCTTTTGATGAAAAATAATAACAACACGCCAAGACGATGACGAAGGACGGTATATACAATCAGTCGGCAGTCCGATCAATCGTACATCATAGTACGCACGGGTTTTGTTGCTTGGAATTTTTCACTTGGAATTTTGCATAATTTGCTTTTTAAACGCATATCGTATAACAAATTAGTGATCGTTATTAACATGCATTAGTCATTTTTTATGGACAAATTTTAGGATATATGGATTCTTTAAAGGAGTTTCTGAAAAAATGGAAATTAGAGTATTTATTTGCTATATTTGAAGGTAAGAGCCATTTACCTAATGCACCTGTTTAGATAATGCATGTGTCACTATAGACAGAATAAGAATATAGGTATCGATTTTTTATGCAAATAATTACAAAAATTTTAGAACTTCAAGTGGTCGTATTAAAATATTCAAAATGAGACCAAAGCTTATAATTTTAATAATTTATTTGCTTTACTTTGAAATCGTGATGTAACATATCTTTCTAATTTGTAGAGTGATGGACCACCCCAAAAAATATCAAGGAGTGAAGAAGCAGAAATAACTACTATCGAGGAAAATAATATCACTTTACTTACTACAGACCAGGAAAACCTAAATTTATCAGAAAATAATATACCTCGTAATATATGCCTGTATATGATGTATAGACTTCTCTTAGATCAAAATAAATTTTAGTTGAGTCAATAGTATTCGCTATTGGTTTAAGAAAAGTGTCTCTTTAATCAAGAAATGTCCCTTTTTAATCAAGAATTTTTGCATGAATCAAAGAGACTATTGTTCTTGTAGCAAGAACTTCTTTGCATATTCATTTTGGGTCAACAGTGAAATACTTTGGACAGATAGATTCTTCTACTCTCTAAAGTAATTTTTTAAAGCTTATGAAAAGATAGTTAATGCTTTGGGCAAAGAAACGTCGTTCTTGGCCCTATTGAAAAGCGCCAATCTTTTGGGTCAAAGTCATATTCATTTCGACTGAGAGATCCTTTTTTTCAGTGCACGTATGCAGGATGCAATAAAACCGCCTGTGCTTTACGGTGAGCTTGTAGACGGTAAGAGAAAATCTAGCGGACATCACAAAAGGTAAAAGAACGTTTACAAGAATTGTAAACTCAGTTAATACAACAACAACCAAAGAGTAAAGAGGCAACAAAGAAATTATATTTTTATTTATCCGGAGTGCAGAAGAGATATAACATCACGTATCGGTTTTTTCAGTCGCAGAGAAGTTCATGAAAGAAAACGCCTTGCCTAACCATCTTCTGATACGTGTCAAATACGAGGCATGTTTTTTAAGTAAGTACCGTTTTGGAATTTAAAAAAAACGTGCAAAGATATCGCAATAATTTTATTTTTACATGAAAGCCTGTACCTTAATCTGCTTTTCTACATAATTTCCGTGAATATTGAGGCACTTGTCATAACGTGGCACCAGTTTTTCAATACCCTCCTCATAAAATTCTGCCGCCTGACTGGTTAACCACTGTATCACAACTGTTTTGACTTCGTTATCGTCTTGAAGACGCTGACCGCCCAGGTGTTTCTTCAAGTGCAGGAATAAATGGTAGTCACTGGGCGCCAGATCAGGGCTGTATGGAGGTTGATCTAGAGTTTCCCATTTAAAAGATTTGATGAGATCTTTGGTCCGATTAGCCAAATGTGGACGGGCATTGTCATGCAGCAAATCAATGCCCTTACTCAACTTGCCAAGTCTTTTGTTTTGGATTGCATGGCGCAGATTGTTCAATGTCTCACAATAAGATGCTGCATTGATTGTTTCATTACGAGGCAGAAACTCCACTAGCAATACTCCTTTTGTGTCCCAAAAAACTGTGCACATGATTTTCCGGGCAGAAATTGTTTGCTTAAACTTCACTGTTTTGGGTGATAATGAATGTCGCCATTCCATGGACTGTTGTTTCGATTCTGGTGTGACGTAGGCCACCCATGTTTCGTCACCAATAACAATTTTGTCTAAAAAATCTTCACCTTCATTGTGGTACTGCTCAAGGAAAGTCAATGCACTGCTTAAACGTTGGGTTTTGTGCAAATCCGTCAACATTTTCGGAACCCAACGTGAACACAATTTCCGGTAATTCAAGTTCTCGGTCACAATGCGATACAAAACACTACGAGAACATTGAGGAAAGTAGTCGCACAATGATAAAATTGTAAAGCGTCTGTTTTCTTTTACCTTTTCGTCCACTTTCTGCACCAAATCTTCATTAACGACCGAAGGACGCCCATTCCGTTCTTCATCATGCACATTTGTGCGGCCTTCTTTAAATGCTCTCACCCATTTCCTTACCATTCCATCACTCATAATGTTTTGTCCGTAAACTTCACAGATCTCACGATGAATATCGATCGGTTTTACGCCTTTAGCACTAAGAAATCGTATGACAGCCCGTACTTCACAATCGGCGGGGCTCACGATTGTCGGAGGCATCTTAAACACTCAATAAACAACGTATACAATGAAGAATCAGACTGTACTGGCGTCTGTGCATAGACAAGAGATGTAGGTAACCAGCGCGCATGCACGGAACGCCGACCGTAGCGCTGCGGCGGCGGAATCGCAAAACGGTACTTACTTAAAAAACATGCCTCGTACTCGTCAGCGAGTAATGGTAGTAAGTAAAATTTTATCAAATAAACTTTTACTCGTGATTAAGCTTGATCAGCATAGCGTTGCCCACTTTTATATATTTTCTTTTAATCAAAATATTTTATATAGGAAACATTTACATCAATAAAACTCAGCACCTTCTTAGTCTCCTTCTCATCCTTCTCAACAGCACTTAAGGGGCATAAAGGGCCATTATTTCCGCTTTACCGTTCAAAATATTCTAATAAAGTTGCGATGAGTTTTTTTTATAGCTATTAAGCTATCTTGTATGTACCTTTTTTGCTATGGAAAATTTTGTATTTCTATGAAAATTTCACACCTCTACTTTTCAACCAATAACATGCTTTAATGTTGACTAGTTACCATGGCAACTGAAAAAATTTCCGGAAATTTTTTCGAGGCGCCACGAAACTTTAGTGGAAATTTTTTGACAGTTGAAAAGGTTGAACTTAACAAATTGAAATTATTTTAAAATGTCATGTTGGATTAATATTTTTTTCTTTCAAATTTAGGTGTGAAATTTTCACTTATAATATCACAAGAGCTTAAATTATTTTCGGAAATTTTTTTTAGGGCACGAATATTTTGAAAATTATCCCGAGTCGAAGACGAGGATAATTTTCTAAAATATTCGTGCCCGAAAGAAAATTTCCAGGAATAATTTAACTTGCGTGGTATTCGGTAAGAAAATTTCACACCTAAATTTGAAAAAAAAAATATTAATCCAACATGACATTTTAAAATAATTTCAATTTGTTAATAATATTAACAAATGTTATTATATTTTTAATTAGTTACATCAAATGCTAAAACTCAAATGGGTAATATTTCAATATATAGACATTGTAGTTCATTCACATTATGATTGTAGATCTTATGTTTACCTTTTCAACTGTCAAAAAATTTCCACTAAAGTTTCGTGGCGCCTCGAAAAAATTTCCGGAAATTTTTTCAGTTTCCATGGTAACTAGTCAACATTAAAGCATGTTATTGGTTGAAAAGTAGAGGTGTGAAATTTTCTTACCGAATACCACGCAAGCTTAAATTATTCCTGGAAATTTTCTTTCGGGCACGAATATTTTAGGAAAATTATCCTTCGTATTCGACTCGGGATAATTTTCAAAATATTCGTGCCCTCAAAAAATTTCCGAAAATAATTTAAGCTCTTGTGATATTATAAGTGAAAACATTTCCAATGCACCTTTTTATGTAGAATTTAATGGTTTAAGTATAATTTTTTTAAAATTAATAATTTAAGAGTTATCAACAGAAAAAATGATTTTTTATTTGGGACACCCTCTATATTTTTACTTAACTGAAAAGAATTTAAAATTACCTTTCCAAAAATATAGCACACTTGATATTTTGTTATAATCCCCTTCGAAATACAGAATTTTTATAAGTTCGCCACTTTTAACTAGTAGGCTTTGGACTTTTGGACCACTTATTGATGATATGCCCTTAATGGAATTCGAAAACATATTTTCCAGCAAAACGAGGCACCACCTCTGAACGCTGAAGATATCGGCAAATTTTTGCAGCCAATTTCAAGAATAATTGGATAGCTAACCAAGATCCCAGCCGTTGGCCGTCGAGGCCGCCTGACTTAGTGCCCATGGATCTAATCCTATGGATATATTTGCGGAAGAATAAAGGTTCCTTATTCTTCCGTATAATCTAGACAAGAATTAAAAATACTTAGCAGTTATAAGAGGGTATCTTTCACCCCCACTGAGTTAATGAATTCCGCTAGAAATTTTCAAAAACTACCCCGTCTGTCCATAACAGAAGACGGTTGATATGTCGAACACCTGTAGCAAATTCTCATGTCTTGGTTTGCTATTTATCTTAATTGTTATTAGATATAATTTAAATGTGTTGATGTTGGTTAAATATATTTTAAATTGTTATAAAATTCTGCATCTCTCATAGCAAATAGTATTTTCGTTTTAATTGATGTTCACAGCTAGAATTTTTTTGCATTACAGCCGGTGCCGTTCAAAGCCTACTTATTTAAAAGCGGGCGAATTTTTATATACTCTATATCTCGAAGAGGAATCGAGGAAAATATCAAGTGTGTTATATTTTTGGAAAGGTAATTTTAAATTCTTTTCAATAAATTAAAAATATGCAGGGTGTCCCATATAAAAAATCAAATTTTCTGTAGATAATTCTTAAATTATTAATTTAAAAAAAAATATACTTAAACCATTAAATTCTACGTAAAAAGGTGCTTTGGAAATGTTTTCATAAAAATACAAAATTTTCCACAGCAAAAAAGTTACAGCGATTTGTTAAAAATGCATATTTTTGAAAAACACCCCGTAACTCCGAAACGGTAACAGACATCGATATGCGGTTTTCACCATCATGTTTTTGAGAAAAATTGAGCTCCAGACACCGATATTAGTTTTTGTCTATCTCCTATAGAAAAGGGTGTTTCCATTTAAAAGCGTCGAATTTGACCCACCCTGTACCTCCACTTCGCACTAATACAGGTTCTAAAAAGAACAATGTTCGACTGCAATGTCTGCTAGTAAATATTTTGAAGCTTAAAGTATCACAACACTATTTATTTAAACCAAAAAAAGTGTCAATACGAATGACAATGTCAGGAAATAAATAAATAAATGCGGCAACTTGGTATTTTTTACAGTAGGGCTACCACCCGAATTCCCAGCGCGAAATCGAAATTATTGAATATGTCCATGGTTTGCAAAAATGAATTTAAAAACCGCGCCCTCGATTACCTACGTGACTAAAAGTTTAATTGATATGAAATATAAGTAAGTAATTTCTTTCAGTGGCAGTTCAACTACTGTTCATTCAACTATATAATCTATTAAGCGTTATTTTCTAAAAAATCTAAGTATCTGTATTACTGATTATTCTTTCGCATTTTCGAATTTACAGAAAAAAGAAACGCTACGATCTACCGCAGTGATATACATAAAAAAGAACCAGAACGACAAAATCTTTAATTTCAATGGTGAAATTAAATTCACACACCGTTGAGATGGCACGTCGCGATGTGTTTTGAGCCGAAACACCTCCGACGATCGTGCCTTACCACTGCCGTGTGACGATCTACCATTTTTTTCCATTTTTTTGTCCACCGTTTCCGTCGCTGCGGATTGTGACGATTTGGTTCGTGGACCGTATCGCTCGTACATTCTGGAACGGATAATAGGCAAAAAATATCACCGTTAATGAGATTAAATTTGCGGATTTTTCATTTAATTCTGCTCCGCCTTGGCAAATTTACGGTACATATTTATTAAGAACTAGCTGATTTCTGACGTTGTCTTCTTAAAATCGTTGTGCAGTAACTGTTTTCAGGAGTTTTAAAATATTTTCTAATATGTGGAGGCTGTTTTTTTTCAATAATAATTAACCGGCCTCTGTCGGAAACACTGCGAGATCTATTGTGCTTCTGTCCCCTTTCTATGTCAGCATCGATTCACCAACTTGTGCCTGTCCTTGAGACCTGTTGTAATCTGCACTTGATTTCTGCTAGACATTTGCAGTTCCTTTGTGATTTTATAATTAGGTCCTTGGATAAAAGACTTACTATGCCTGTGTCCCTGTCTGTTTCTCCACTGCTTTTCCCTGATCCAGACTTTTGCTGCACTACGGGTAGTACATTTGGGTATTCCCAGTCCCAATACTGGCTCTGGACCAAGATAGTATTTCGATGATTCTTGTCTAGTTAGTTCATCGGCTTTTTCGTTGCCTTGCAATGGATTTTGTGGTCACCATCTCTTGTAGAATGTAGAATGTTTAGGAGGGGAGTTAGTCACCGCGACCTTAAAGATCTATTGTGTGTTCCCCTTTCTTGAGCTATAACCAGTTATAACTCATCATACAGTCTCAAGGCTTTAACAAAAGCCAGTATCTGAGACGGCTCCATAGAGGCCAGCTCTCCATCCTTGACATCAGCCGTACCAAAGTTCATGGCACGAATGGTCGTCGTCTCGGCGCACTCAGTGATGAGGTGTTCTGGTGTTTCCCCATATTCCCCACAGAATCTGCATTCGCCGTTGTTTCTCAGCTTCAGCCTACTGAGGTGTTCGTTGAGGAGACAGTGTCCTGTTAGGAACCCCGTGACAATCCGAAGATTGTTTTTACTTAAATCAAGGAAAACCTTTGATTTTTCTCGGTCGTAGGTTCTGAGGAACTTTTTCGAGTGTCTTAGACCGTTGAAGGACACCCATTCCAAGTTGCGGTTGGAGTCTTCCAGATTCTTCAGTTCCGCTTTCAGCTGGTTTCCGCTTGGAAAACAGAACGGTTCTGGTCCAGTTAGTGGAGTGTTCGCTCCTTTCCTAGCTAGATCATTTGCTTTTTCATTGCCTTCTATCCCTTGGTGAGCAGGCATCCAGAGTAGGAGGACTTTATTTTCTTTGCCCAACTTGTTGAGCTTCTCTAGGCATTCTTTGACCAACTTCGAATTGATGGTTACTGAATTGAGCGCGTTTAATGCTGCATGACTATCAGATAGGATGGCAAATTCCTGTTTTCGATAGTTCCTATCTAAGATAAATTGTACACATCTTTCGATAGCGTAAATTTCTGCCTGAAGGATACTGGGGTAGGTTCCCATTGGTTCGGAGTATTTGGTTTTCGGCCCAAATACTCCTATCCCTGTCCCTGCTTTGGTTTTAGAAGCATCAGTATACCACGTTATGGTATGGTCTTTTATATGCTGAGTAAGCGTTTCTTCCTTCCAATCCTTTTTATTACTCAATACTACAGTGAGGTGTTTTTCAAAGTTGTAAATTCTTGGTATGTCATCCACTGGGAGTTGGAGAAGTGGAATTTTCTTTTTGAGGGTGTTCCAAGCCCCTGACCTAAAAATTCTCCCAGTACTGTTTCCGTCTATGACCATTCTAATCATTGTCGCATTGGCATAACTACCGACGACAATGTGCAGTGGTGTTAGATCTAAAATGACCTCCATTGCTGCTGTTGGACATGTTCTCATGGCACTTGTGATACAGATACATGCCAGTCTCTGTACTTTGCACAGGTTTTGCCTTGCTGTACGTTGCTCTAGTTTTGTATACCAAGCAACTGCTCCATATGTAATCATGGGTCTTACGATAGTAAGACCCATGATGTATGTATACCATGATAATGATATACATCCAGCGCAAAATTTTTGGGGCGCAGCCCCACCTATTTCCCGCCAGTCTTCTGCATATCATGAGAGCCTTTGTGGCTTTGCTGGTAATGTTCTTAATATGCCTGTTCCAGAGAAGTTTACTATCCTTACTTACTCTTAGAGCATGTTCTGCTACGGCCGACTTGTCTCTTTGCCCTAACCTGCCGCCTCTCTTGTGTTCCGTAAGTCTCGTTCCTACTGAGCGTTTGGCAGTTCCAATATATACGCTACCGCAGGAACAAGGTATACGGTAGATCCCTGCAGAGGATAATGGTACCCTTTTATCTTTGGCTGGTCTCAAGCAGTCCTTTATTTTCCGGGTAGGTTTGTATATTGTTTTGTTTCCAGAGAACTTTTCCAATCCTATCGGTGACCTGGGAGACATATGGAAGGAAGGCCTTATTAACAGTGTTATTCTGTTCATTGATGTCAAGTCTCCTCTGGCTAGGTGCTAGCGCCGCCTTTATTTCTTTCTCATTATACCCATTAGCAAGAAAGGCTTTATTTAAGTGACTTAGTTCCTCTTGTATGTGATCCTTAGCACAAATGCGTCTTGCTCTATTTGCTAATGCTCCGATAATCCCCTGTTTTTGGCTTGGATGATGATTTGACAATTTGTGTAAGTACCGGTCTGCATGAGTGGGTTTTCGATACACCCTGTGATCCAAATGGTCTCCATTTCTCTTGACAAGCACATCGAGAAAGGCCAGTTGGTTGTTTTCTTCGGTTTCCATGGTAAATTTTATGCACGTCATCTAGGCTGTCTCGTCCATGTTTCCAAACAACAAATGTATCGTCCACATAACGAAATCATACTGCCGGCTTCAAAACTGATGACTCTAGCGCTTTTTCTTCAAATCTTTCCATAAAGAAATTAGCAATTATTGGGCTGATTGGGCTGCCCATTGCGACACCCTCTGTTTGTTCGTAATAATTGCCGTTCCATTAGAAATAGCTACCAGTCAGGCACACTCGGAAACGCTCCGCGATGTCAGGTGGAAATGATTCCTTAATTAGATCCATTGACTCGCCTAAGGGTACTCTCGTGAATAGGGATACCACATCGATGCTTACCATGATGTCAGATGGTTCCAGTTTTAGATCATTTAACTTTTGAACGAAATGTGTTGAGTCCTTCACATAAGAGTTTGTGTTGCCGACTTTCGGTTGTAGAATCGTAGTCAAGTATTTAGCCAAGTTGTAAGTAGGCGATCCTGGAGCACTCACTATCGGTCTAAGTGGGATACTAGATTTATGGATTTTTGGTAGTCCATAAAGGCGTGGTGGTTGAGCTTCGGAATTAATCAATTTTGATTTTAGATTTTCCGGGAGTGAGGACGCTTTGATGAATTTGTTGGTGTTTCTTACAATTAAGGCAGTATGTTCCTTCTTAAGTAACTTGTAATAAAATAAGTAACTTGTTAAGTAACTTGTGATAAAAGGGTACCATTATCCTCTGCAGACGATGTCTGCAGTCTTCTTCAAACGATGGTCGTGAAAGCCTAAACTACTACAAGCTATTATTTGTTAAAGAATAATATATAAAATGTAGTTATGTTAGATTTTTTATTGTAAAAACGGCTAAGAATGTACCAAAGGCTTTCCAAAAATATATTTTCCTGTAATATAAGTTGTTCTACAGATATTCCTAATGCTATTGAAATGAATGTCAAAATAAAACAAATGATAAATTAAATGTAAGAACATTATCTTTTTTCAAGATTTACAAAAGCATTATTTCAATTTATTACTAAACTCTATCAGCAGTACGTGCAACATACGAGCAGAAATAGACAAATACCTCCAGCCAATCATCACGTATAATCTGAATGCAACGTGCATTTATTTTTTAATGTAAAATATTTGTTTGATCGGGATCATCTTTAATTAAATACTATAACGTATTATGCCATATTGAAATTGAATTATTTTTATTATTTACCTTTTAAAAACTAGTTATGTGCTTTACATAAATTATTATTAAATAATTTCTTTCAATTGTGTATATCTATATTTTTATAGTTTTTATAATAATATTTATGTATATAATGTCGATACTTTTGTGGCGGATTCATTTTTTCAAAAAAGTCTCTCGGTATTTGGCCACTAGAAGAAAATCTACAAAATAAAATAGTTATTTTTTGTAGGTAAATACCGCTGCGTTGATCCAACAGAGATCAATTTGTCACCAGTATATTTTTAGAATGAATTTAGAATGCGTGGGAGGGGGGTTAATCACTTCGACCTTACAGATCCATTGTGTCCCCCTTTCTTGAATCATAACTCATCATACAGTCCCAGGGCTTTGACAAAAGCCAGTATCTGGGACGGTTTTATAGAGGGTAGTTCTCCATCTCCAATTTCAGTCGTACCAAAATTCATGGCACGAATGGTTGTCGTCTCGGCGCACTCAGTGATGAGGTGTACTGGTGTTTCACCATCTTCCCCACAGAATCTGCATTCGCCGTTTCTTCTTAGTTTCAATCTACTGAGGTGTTCTATGAGGAGACAGTGTCCTGTTAAAAACCCTGTGACAATCCGAAGATTGTTCTTACTCAGACCCAGGAAGATCTGTGATTTTTCTTGATCATAAGCCCTCAGAAACTTCTTCGAGTGTCTTAGACCATTGCAAGATTTCCATTCCAGGTTGCGGATGGAATCTTCCAAGTTCTTGAGTTCCGCCTTGAGTTGGTTACCACTTGGAAAGCAGAACGGTTCTGGTCCAGTTAGTCACCAGTATATTACTAATAAAACAAATTTGTCTAACGGACACAAGACTTTTTTTGAAGAAATGTTTATATACACACCGGAAAAGTCTAGGGATATTACAATTTTATCCAGCCATCGTCAGTAATTTAATTATTTGCATTTCTGATATTAATAAAATTAAAATATACCAATAGTTTACAGGACGTATCGGAAATAAAAATGCGAAATTTACCGAATTTTACAAATTTACCTTGATTTTTATTGAACTCAAAAAAATACACACATTTTTTTTTATTCTAAACTGTGAATTAAAAAAAAAGATAAAACCATTTTTCCTTAATAAAGGGTATGGCCTCCTCTACTGTTCATTACAGCCCTACATCGTCTCTCCATGCTCCTAATCAGGTTGTCGATCTCTTCTTGAGGTGCAGCCTGCCACGCTGCATTTACGGCCCGAACCAGATCCCTACGAGTTTCACGAGGCATACCCATTCTCAAAATTCTTCTTTGGACCGCGTCCCATACGTGCTCGATGGGGTTGAGGTCAGGAGATTGTGCCGGCCAGGGTAAGATGTTTAATTGATGAGCATTGATAAACTCACTTACAACTCTGGCTGTATGAGGCCGTGCATTGTCATGCATGAGAATGAAGTTTCTCCCAAAATCATTGGCATATGGTAACACGACAAGCTCAAGAATTAAATCACGATATGTGATTCCTGTTAGAAACCTTTCAAGAAAAACGAGATCGGTTTTTTGGCCTAACTGGACTCCTCCCCAGACCATAACTGTTCCACCTTGATAAGGGTGCACTTCCTGAACATGATCCAACCGAATAAGATTTCCCGGTTCTCTCCATACTCTAAGCCTTCTCGAATCCGGATGAATTCCAAAGCGTGACTCATCCGTGAAGAGAACATTGGCCCATTATTCATTTGACCACTGAACATGATCTTGAGCCCACATATATCGTACCTCTCGATTTTCTCTTTAAGGGTTGAGCTCTCCAAGGGCGTCTGCTTCTTAAGTTGACCTCTCTTAATCTATTGCGAACAGTGTCAGGACTAACGATTACATTATGTGTTTCCTGGAGAATTAAACTAAGTTCTGGTGCTGTAAGAGTCGGTCGGCGTCGAGCATTTAATTGTAAAAAATGATCTTGCTGAGGGGTAGTAATGCGATGTCGTCCTGTGTGCCTTTCAGCAACATCACAACTTTCACGGTAGCGTGCACTTAATCGCGATATTACACTTTGCGTTGTATTTAATGCTCTAGCTACGTCGATTTGGCGCATTCTAGCTTCGAGCATACCCATGGCCCTTAGCATTTCGTCTCTGTTAAGATGTCTACGCTCCATAATATCGTTTATTACTAAACAGAGTTATTTGAATGAATTCTGGCCAGTTATCATAAAAACATAGCCAGTACAGGTTAAATTCGAACAATTGATGCTAGGTGCTTTTTATACATTTGACAAAAAATGCACAAACACTTCTGCAAATATCCCAAATTTAGAAATAACTAGTGTGACTACTTCGTTTCAATCGAAGTAGAAAGAATCGGCCTACAAATATGTGGTTGTTAGTTAACTTACCGTGTAAGTTTTAACTTCCCATTAAGAGTGATCTACTTTGCTACATACAATTAACCAACAGATATTTTTAAACATCAAATTTTTCATAGTCTGATTTAATTCTATTTTGCATTTAATTATTAACTATACCACAAAAGTGTTGATTATGTCACGCAGGTCAAGCAAGGCCTTTACAAGGCCATGGGATGTAACATATTTCTTAAAGTGCATTTCCTTCACTAAGACTTGGACTAATTCTCTGAAAATTAAGGAGCAGTCTCAGATGAACATGAAAAGCGGTTCCATCAAGACATCGCTAAGCTCGGGAAGATATTTTTAGGGAAGTGGAACAAGAGTGGCAAGCAAGCACCAAGTAAAGGTAAAGATCTTTTTATGTATTATTGTTTATAGCTAAAATAATACCAATATGAACAAGAAAGAAATAGTGAGGGAAATGTATAAAAAAGAAGAAAAAGATTAAAAGGCTTAGCCCTCAACAACTCGTAACCGTATACACCAGTGTACACCAGTGCAGACACGCTGGCGTATACGGTTACGAGTTGTTAAGGTCTAAGCCGTTTAATCTTTTTCTTCTTTTTTATACATTTCCCTCACTATTTCTTTCTTGTTCATATTGGTACCACGGCTAAGGGTATTGCGGCGGGTTGCTGTTGGCTGTTCTGGACGAAGCCCACAATCCTGGGCGACTCTGGTTTTTGGCTGCAAATTGGGGCTTTAGGCTCCCGTTTGCTCCTTTTATTTTCCATCATTTATTTTCGTTTCTTCATCAATTTTTTTTTCATCTCCTCGGTTGCACACGGTGCCTCGTTGCATCGTTTGCTTCCTGTTTTTTTGTGTTTTGGGATCGGTTTCATCGCTTCCTGATTCCTTACCGTACTGATGAAGCCTGAAGGCAGTTACATCAGTGTGCACTAGTGTAGGTGTGGTTGTGTGAGTGTGTGAGTGTGCGTGTCTGCACTGGTGTACACTGGTGTATATGGTTACGAGTTGCTAAGCCGTTTAATCTTTTTCTTCTTTAAAATAATACCCCCCTTTTCATTTCGCCAAATTATTCATTTATGACCATAGAATTATTATTATTATCGAAAAGTGATAAAAATATTATAAAAATAGAGAGCGGGTCTCCCCCGAAAATGGTGGATGGTAGAAGAAAATGTGAGCCATATTTTGAATTCAGGACCACATTTTACGTAAGAATCAGCAGAAATGATGTCAGGGCTCGAGAAAAAAAAATATTTTTGCAGACCAGTGATATCAGTCATTTGCTACTGTTTTGCGGATTTACTTTACTTTTTACGTTTTTTTTTGGTAAACGATAATAACCGGAAATATTTTTTAACCACGGCCATTCTTCTTATTATTTCAAACTTTTTGTTTGACCATTTTTTCGATACGTATTAATCTAATCCTAAAAGTTGCTTGTCACCGCAGGAAATTGGCAAGCGGTAAATTCTGCTGCATCTATTTTATTCACTTTTGCTTTTATTAGTTTATTATATTACATGGTAGCAAAACAAATGAGTCTCGTTATTGCTTACAACGTGTTATTTTCAATTTCTAACATAACCCGATACTAAAGTAATTTCCTCCTCCGTAAATTTCTTCTATTTCTAAATTGTTTTGAAATAATTCATTAATGTAGAAAGTTTTTTAAATTAAATGCAATCTATTAAAGTTAATTAATACAGACCTGGTAGGTATGCGTTAATCAATTGATTAATTATATTTATTAAAAATATTTAAAATATTACTCATACTTTAGAGAGAGGATACTTCTTCCTCTAGGAGAAGCGAGACCTCATCGTTGGTGGTGAAGCTCCTGGTCAGGTGATAGGGGGAATTCCCCTCTGGCTGGGTCTAAAAAGCATCTCACTGTCTTTTCCTTAGCTCTAGTGTCGCGGCCAGGGAATAGCACCAAGACGTCTAACCATACCGGATGGGATTATCCTGTCCGTCATACCAAAAGCACCCCCTACTGTATGGGTAAAGGGCGTGGGGAGGTCTTGGCTTAACCGTAAGAGGAGACAACCTAAAATCTGAATTCTACGATGGTGGGATCAGGTGAATGTGATGCGTGGCTAGATAGAAGACTAGCCTCTACATACCGGTCTCAACCTCGGGGTAACCTGTTGTATTTACTCCTTACTTCTACACGCGGGGCTCTGTAGAAATGGATCGACTAACCCTAGCGACTCGTGGGAACACTATGAGATCACGTATAACACCACAGATGAAGCTGTGATGAAACCTACTAGCAACACTGGGGATATTATCAATGGACGTTCCAAGAGGCCAATTCCAAAGGGAACAACAGGAGAGGCGACTGACACTTGCGCGAGATGCACAAATGGTACACAAACTATCTATTAACCCCTCTAGTAAGGGTCGGGAGACTACCTCTAGACCAAGCAAGCAACACAAGCTACCGTATCGTCTACCCTACTTTTTATTTGTCAACACCAAGACTAGTCGCTCATCACTAGTGTACAGAGTGTCCCATTTTGGTTGAAATCATACGGAAATCTCCGTTATTAGTGAAGATAGAAGTGTGCGGTTTGCACAAACCTGTCCCACTTTTTTGTCAAACGGAAGATGCCGTAAACAAAATTTTCGTAGCCCACTTCGTTTCCGAGCTACAGGGTCTTTTTGAAAATTTTGCAATTTGGTCCACCCCCTGTATCTCTGTTATTGTTAAAGCTATCGAGAAGTTGAAAACTGTTTATTGTAAAACTTTTTACAAGATTATGCATTTTCTACGGAAGCTTGAAGAGATAGGTAAAAAATGGTGTAATACAGTCTGATAGACAATTAAATTGTGTATTTGATTCTCATAAAATATACAGGGTGTTCCATTTAAATTAAACAAGTTATTGCCGTTTAAAGTTAATAATTATTTAAAATAAATATTTAGACACTCTGTATAAGGTAGTAAAATTTTTATTATTGCAACACAATAAGTGATTAATAAATAAACTTCAGTAAATATTTAGTATTAAAAACTTTGATACCCTCGGAGAAATGAAGCCTTAAAATTTATACTGCAATTTCACAAAATTGAAAATATTTCAAAAACGGCAAGGTTTAAATGTAATAAACCAATCAAATTTACCTTTATTTTAATCGTAGAAACTAAAAATGTAATAATATACAGGGTATTCCATTTAAAAAAATAAAACTTTGATATATTTTATTTATTTGGGACACTCTGTAACTTGTAAAACTATTTTTAAATTGTAGCTCTAATAGTCCTTCAACGAACCCAAAACGTACAATTTGTAAAAATCTAATCGTTTAGCTACAATATTCCGTGTCGTATGTGGTGAACAACCCTGTATATAAGAGCTTGTCCTAAAACGGTTAATACGGTTTTCTCACACACCGAAATCAAATTTCTCGTGTTAAAACACCCAGATACTAATTTTCATCCAAATGCCGAATTTAGTTCAGAAATTATTAGGAAAAAATCGAAGTACATGAAATGAAACTATACCCTGTATCTCGGAAACGAAGCATTTTAAGACATCATTTTATACGAACCTTTTTACTTATTTGTGCAGAATATGCTGCCGAAGTTTATGGAATACAAATCGGAACACCCTGTATTTATTGTCACTTTCGAAATACATAATATGCATAAAAATATATTTTACCAATGTAAGTTCTGAAGTCTATTTATTTCCTAGAAATCAGGGTTGTTCACCACATACGACACGGAGTATTGTAGCTAAACGATGAGATTTTTACAAATTGTAAGTTTTGGGTTCGATGAAGGACTATTAGATGTACAATTTAAAAATAATTTTACAAGATACAGAGTGTCCCAAATAAGTAAAAAATATCAAAGTTGTATTTTTTTAAATGGAACACCCTGTATATTATTACATTTTTAGTTTCTACGATTAAAATTAAGGTAAATTTGATTAAGACTTATTATACTTAAACCTTACCGTTTTTGAAATATTTTCAATTTTGTGAAATTGCAGTAAAAATTTTAAGGCTTCATTTCTCCAAGGGTATCAAAGTTTTTAATACTAAATATTTACTGAAGTTTATTTACTGATCAGTTATTGTGTTGCAATAATAAAAACAAACCTTATACAGAGTGTCTAAAAATTTATTTTAAATAATTATTAGCTTCAAACGGCAATAACTTGTTTAATTTAAATGGAACACCCTGTATATTTTACGAGAATCGGATGCACAATTTAATTGTCTATCAAATTATATTATACCATTTCTTACCTATCTCTTTAAGTTTCCGTAGAAAATGCATTTTCTTGTAATTTAGAACTTATTTATCAATATACCCATGGACTATTGACATTTTAGATTATTTTTAAAGATGTACCAAATTTTTAAAGTACAGATATTAATATTGTCGATATAATTCGTTTATTTCATTAAAAAATAAAAAAAAACTGTTTAAATATTTGTTAAAGAGGATCAGTTAATATGATTCCAGTATTCAAACAACATTAACTGACTGTTTGCTTTGATTAATAATAATTGCTCCAAATACTAAAAAACTGAATTTTGTATGGGCATTAGACAGTGTGATAAAAAGTAACACCTTAAAAATGATATTTCATTTTTTAATAAATGCTTATTTATAACTACAGAGACTTTAATTTGATAACTTATTATTATATTGATTTCTGACTCAAATCCACATTTATTTATAATAATTTAATAACGAACACAATTAAGTATGTAATTAATTAGTATATGGGCGCAAATAATGGTGTTATATTTAATTAATGGTATACTCTTTTATAAAGATTTAAATAGTTTTCTTTTTGCATACAAATGGGCTAGTAATATTATCGTTTTGCTAAAAACGATAATATTACTAGTCTGTACATTTTGTACATTTGTTGCT
This sequence comes from Sitophilus oryzae, assembly GCF_002938485.1. NCBI lineage: Eukaryota > Metazoa > Arthropoda > Insecta > Coleoptera > Curculionidae > Sitophilus > Sitophilus oryzae. The sequence continues at coordinate 154,634 of NW_022147423.1, read as the reverse complement.
TTAAAAACAATCTAAAATGTCAATATTCCATTGATATATTGATAAATGAGGTCTAAATTATAAGAAAATGCATTTTATACGAAAACTTGAAGGGATAGGTAAAAAATGGTATAATACAATTTGATAGACAATTTAATTGTGCATCTGATTCTCCTAAAATATACAGGGCATTCCATTTAAATTAAAGAAGTTATTGCCGTTTGAAGCTAATAATTATTTAAAATAAATTTTTAGACACTCTGTATAAGGTAGTATTATTTTTATTATTGCAACACAATAACTGATCAATAAATAAACTTCATTAAATATTTAGTATTAAAAACATTGATACCCTTGGAGAAAGGAAAGGCTTTAAAAATTTTACTGCAATTTCACAAAATTGAAAATATTTCAAAAACGGTAAGGTTTAAGTATAATAAAACTTAATCAAATTTACCTTTATTTTAATCGTAGAAACTAAAAATGTAATAATATACTGGGTGTTCCATTTAAGAAAATACAACTTTGATATTTTTTATTTATTTGGGACACTCTGTATCTTGTAAAATATTTTTTAAATTGTAGCTCTAAGAGTCCTTCAACGAACCCCAAGCTTACAATTTGTAAAAATCTCATCGTTTAGCTACAATACTCCGTGTCGTATGTGGTGAACAACCCTGTATAAACCTTCGATCTTCCTGCAATAATTATCATCGATCGACTAATTGCAAATAAAGAACTCATGCTTCACACGCCTCTTAATGCTAATTCCACTCTATTTTTATTAATTCCCATGCTACTGTCAATATTGTTATTGGCTCTTCCGATGAGATTCTCGATGGCACGCCTGCAAAAATAAACATCCAGAAATAAATAAAATGCGACAGAGAAATTATATAGTTTGACGTGCAATTAGTTTATTTTCTAGAACGTGAGTGAAATGACAGTAGAGATAATTCCTCAACATTCTAGAGCGCTTAAAATTAGTTGTGGGTATGTGTTTAAAAGAAATCTAGTAATATGCAACCATCATATTGTAGGTTTAATTATAATTTAAACCAAACCAGTAATAATGATACAGTTATACAGGGTGTCCCAGAAATAAGTGCAAATATTTTAACTGGTAGCATAGTTCAACCCCAGAAACACGCCTACGAGGTTTTTTTTGCGAAAAAAAAATGTTGAAAATTTAAAATTTTTCTTGACATTTTCCGGGAAATTTGAAAAAACTTTTTAGTGCCACTTGCAACCTCCTATGTTATCCACATTCTACATAGTTCGGCGGAGCATAGTTCTACATTTAAATTCATAGACAAATTTCTACTCAAAAAATTAGGAATGTTAAATTTAATCTTTTATCAGTGCTCATTATTAATAATTATAGAAAAAAAACACATTAATTATTTTTAGTACTTACCCTTATGAAAACTTAACAAAAACCACCGAAAATTAACTAAAACATTACGTTTATTACGTTTACGAAAATATTTGTTATGCTGCAAAATAACTTTATTTTGGAATAAATTTAATAAAATGATTCATATTATTCACAATCAGGTCACAAAAAGAAATTCCTAAAATGTTTATCGTAATTTAGAATTCAATTCAAGAAATTTAGAAAACAGCCCAACGAATAATCAGTTCATTTTTGTTTTGTTTGTTTTCTTTCATGTTTCTCTGTTTTATTTGAACCGCTGTTTTACCAAACACCTTGAAAAGCGCACATTACGTTGAATACCTTTCTGAATGAATAAATGTTGAGAATTATTGTCTCTTATCGCCACTTTACGAACTACTTTCAATCTAAGAAAATACATGTTTCACTCAACAATTATTGACAACGTATTTTGTTTTTTCCCTATTTTTTCGATGTATTTCGACAATTCCATCGACAGCCTAACAGTCAACCAAGAACTGCCGCGTGTGAACCGGTCCTTTGAGTCGCCGGTCGCCGCGCCGTCGTGGCGGGCTTGCGTCAGACGACGATGTTAAGCAACGTTGCCGTAGTTACAACAATTTCAAATTCAAGACATTCGAAGCAATCAAATTCGTATTAAATTTTAAAAATAAAACAGAGAAACATGAAAGGAAATAAACAAAACAAAAATGAGTTGATTATTCGTCGGGCTGTTTTCGATGTATTGAATTCTGAATTACGATAAACATTTTAGAAATTTCTTTTTTGTGACCTTATCAATAACCAATTCATTTGTCTTTCATGTTTTTCTGTTTTATTTTTAAAATTTAATAAGAATTTGATTGCTTCGAGTGTCTTGAATTTGAAATTGTTGAAACTACGGCAACCTCGCATGACGCAAGCTCGACACGGCGGCGCGACAAAGGAGCAGTTACCAGTGATGCGCCGCTCTCTTGGCCGACGGCGGACGCGACGGTTGCGCTGTCGATGGAATTGTTGAAATACATAGAAAAAATAGCGAAAAAACAAAATGCGTATTTAAAATTGTTGAGTGAACATGTATTTTCTTAGATTGAAAGTAGTTCGGAAAGTGGCGGTAAGAGACAATAATTCTCAACATTTATTCATTCAAGGTATTCAAAGTAATGTGTGCTTTTCAAGGTGTTTTGTAAATCAGTGGTTCAAATTGTGATGAGGCCTATATGAAAATAATGTGTTAAAAATGGGGACTGTTATTTTCGATTAACTGTCACAGTTACATCGATCTGTCATAAGTATCTTTTTTAATGTTGGGTAAGTTTTTTAATTTAACTTTTTTAACTTTTAATTTATTTTATGTAATAATATCACAATCTTAAAAATGTCAATTCGTCATGTCGTTAATGTTGGGTAAGTTTTTTAATTTAACTTTTTTAACACATTATTAAACATTTAACTTTTAATTTATTTTATGTAATAATATCACAATCTTAACAATGTAATGCATCTCTGCAAACTCCTCAGGTGTGTTGTGATTTTATGACTTACTTTTAACATATACTTTCTTGTCCCTATGGCAACACAGTGAGTCGAATTAACTGAAATCCGGGCTTGATCCGGGTAATTCGATGTAGTTGGCGATATCTGCCGGCGGTTCTCAAAATGTTGCGATTATTTTTTTTACATTTTCAAAGTTAAATAACTCGGTTATTTCCAATTTAATTTAAAAATGGTAAAGAGAAAATATGTTTATTTTGACCAGATCTACCACCCCTTAAAATATCTGCACTCATTTCTGGGACACCCTGTATATTAAAATTTTACATTCATTCATGAAGTAAAGAATTATTAAATAAATAAAAATTAAAAACTGTGTACGATGTTAAGTAACGGAGATTATTAAAAAAGAAAAGCTCTTTTGTAGAATGTTTAGGAGGGGTGTTAATCACTGCGACCTTACAGGTCTATTGTATGTTCCCCTTTCTTGAGTTATAACGAGTCATACGGTCTCAGGGCTTTAACAAAAGCCAGTATCTGAGACGGCTCCACGGAGGCCAGCTCTCCATCCTTGACATCAGCCGTACCAAAGTTCATGGTACGAACGGTTTCCCAGTCTCGGCGCACTCAGTGATAAGGTGTTCTAATGTTTCCCCATTTTCCCCAAAGAATCTGCATTCGCCGTTGTTCCTCAGCTTCAGCCTACTGAGGTATTCGTTGAGGAGACAGTGTCTTGTTAGAAACCCCGTGACAATCCGAAGATTGTTTTTACTTAAATCAAGGAAAATCTTTGATTTTTCTCAGTCGTAAGTTTTGAGGAATTTTTTCGAGTATCTGATTGCCGTGCCTACAGTCCGATCTCAATCTCAGAGTTGAGTCGATCTTTGCCAAGCCATACTCAAGACCCGAGATTACATCTCGGGTCGCATGCACAGTTTGCCGTTTTTTTGATCAAGAGTCTCCGTTATAGTCGCATCTTTCATCTAAGGTCATGCTCAAGCCTGAGATCGACTCAAGTACCGACATAGGTGCGGCAATTAGACCGTTGGAGGACTCCCATTCCAGGTTACGGATGGAGGCTTCCAGATTCCTCAGTTCTGCCTTTAGTTGGTTTCCGCTTGGAAAACGGAACGATTCTGGTCCAGTTAGTGGAGATCGTTTGTTTTTTCATTGCCTTCTATCCCTTGGTGCGCGGGCTCCTAGAGTAGGAAGACTTTATTTTCTTTGTCTAATTTGTTCAGCTTCTCTACGCATTCTTTGTCCAACTTCAAATTGATGGTTACTGAGTTGATCGCATTTACTGCTGCTTGACTATCGGATAAGGTGGCTATTTCCCGTTTTTCCATTCTAGCGTGTCTGATCATCTGTGTTGACCTTAAAATGGTTCGTTTCCTACTTGGTCAGCAATGTGGATATACAAAGTATCCCTGTTTTTTGTGCATGTGGAATAGCAGAACTATTGAGAATGAATTGCATTGGGTTCAATCGAACTGGTCAGCAAGATCTGACCTAAGACCTGGTGAATCAAACATTTTAAATCAGCCACTTGGCGACAGAAAAAAACATTATATTTCCGCCTTTGCATATTGCAACACCTGCCATGACATTGAAACAATTTATTAAAGCTTTGTTAATTGAAGGAGAGTGCTTTAAGTATATCATTTTGCAATTCTCTAGCTTGTCATATTAAAAGATAAAGGCTAGTGTGTTTGATGGTCCACAGATTCGGCAACTTATTAAAGATAAACGTCTCATTGAAACAATGTCCGAACATGAAAAGAATGCTAGGTTGGCTTTCAAAAATATTGTTAAAAGCTTTCTTGGAAATACACGGGCCCAGAATTATATCGAAATTGTTCAATGGAGAGCTTTAAAAATCTTGGTTGCAACATGAGCATCAAACTGCATTTTTTACATAGTCATCTTGCTAACTTCCCAGAATATCTTGGTGTTTTTGGTGAAAAACAGGGCGAGCGATTCCACCAAGATCATAAGTTTATGGAGGCACTGTATGAAGGTAGATGTGATGTCAGTGTGATGGCTGACTACTATTGGAGCCTTAGAGAAGGAAAGAGAGGGGACAGCTAACACGCATATTCTCCAGTGAAAAATTTTTGAGGCCAAAATTTGATCGGCGGCCATACTTTGGTGACAAGATTTAGAGGTGACACCAAGCGAATTTTTATGTTTTATTGTGAATACTGTTTTGTTTTAAATTTATAAACTGTGTTGTTTAGTATGGTGAGATGTTCGGCGTATGGCTGCAAAGGCTGAAGCGAGAAAAAAATTACTGGAATTACATTTTACAGGTAAAAGTTGATACACAACTTGTTCTATGTAGTCATAAAATGTACATTTTTTCATTATAGCAGTAAAAATATGTAAAATGTTTTTAATATGTCTTGTACCACATCCAAAGCAAACTATTTTTATTAATTCCAAGTAGTATATTTTCAATATCCTATATTATAATTAATGTTTGAAACTATTAATAATGCTACTCAGACAGGATTTCACCAGTGGCGTAGGGTGTTATAATAAGAGAAATACAATTTCTGCAATAAACATTTTTTTATATATTTTACATGTAAAAAAATGTATAAAGTATTGTTATCAAATAGTAATTGTAAACTATAAAAAAAAACATGAAAAATTTGGGTTATAAAAAATATATATGTATAGTTGTTACATAAAACCATAGTATATAAAATTTAAATTTACCTGTCAAGATTTGCTGGGGGTGGACAAACTTGTGGTGGGCTACTTGTTACAATATTTTTTTAAATATACTTTAAAAAAAATTGCTAGTTGTATAATAATAGTTTCAATGAGTAATTACTAAAAATTTAGAAATAAATAAAATATAAATAAAAAAATAGTGTATATACACGTTTAAAACTTATATATTTACATTATTTTTTATTTAATTATACATTATACACACGTTAACAAATAAATAATTGTCTTGATGATCAGTTCACTGTGACTGTTAAAAAAATTTTGCATTATCGGCTTAGATATTCTAATATTATAAAGGTGAGACTATAAAATACAAAATTGTATATGCATTACTCAAAAATAAACGATATATTAGTTAACGTTTTAATAAATATTTTTTATCGTCTAGGTACAAGCTAATTTCTGATGCTACGCCATTGGAGAATTTCGAGTGGTGACAAATGGCCTCACTTACAGCTGCCGTGTTACCTGTCCCCTCTCTTTCCTTGTCTAAGGTTGGAGCATTCCACGGGAATGTCTACAAATAGAACACTCCAGCAAAAGCTACAAAAGGAAATTTTTACCATAATATATTTTTATTATTTTTTGTATAAACACAATAAAATATTTAAATCTATTTGTTCAGATCTCACCTTATTTCCCTTTGTATACCCATTTTTAGGGTAAAGAGATGGATGCTGTAGCTTAAAAACTTGACGTGATAGAGAAAAACTATGAATATTTTTGAATTTAAATACCAAAAATTAGTCAAAATCAAGTTACAGATCCAAGTCAAAATTTAAATATTTTCTACGAAATGTTGAAGAGATATGTTCTTCTATTCAAAAGAAATAGAACTAGCAAACGATAATACCCGATAATAGAATTACGTAAAATTACTCTATAAAACGATAAGGACGCTAAACTGAATTATAAAATAATATATTACTATACAAGGTACTAGTCGGGACTACTAGAGCCATAATTTTTCGTTGCCTATTACATCTTAAAACCCCGATACATAACGCAGCGCAACCGGCAATTAGCGTAGAAGGAACGATGGATTGGACGCTGCCTAATAATAATGTTCCCTTCCGCAAATCGAGATGAGGAAAAACGCTAATTTCGCATTAATGCGGCGGCAAAAAGCTGCGCGAGCTGCCGTAACGGCAGTAAGGAAAAATAAATATACTGTGTCTTGAATCACGCAAGTTGAGGAATGCGCACGGTAAGTAAATCCTGATGAACAGTGAGTCGGGCCTCGACTGCCAAGCGCCCGCTTCTCGATTTTCTATTGGCAATTTATTAGATGCAGTTCATTCAAGGATTGTGCATGGTAGGAAGAGGTTTTTGTATCATCGTTGCTAGATAATAAGGGGTAACTTATTATATATTATATTTTAGTTAAAAGTAACCACAACAATAATATAATTGTTTTGATTGCTTGTTGTTTGATTTGTTTGTTCAACAAGATCAAGTACAAGAGAATTGTAAGAAATCCAACTACTTGGAAGTGAAAATCACTAAAGGCAGTAAAAGAACGAAAGTTACTTTTTTTACTATTACTATAACTTTTTATATTTACTATACTATTTTTTACGTAAAAAATGTCTCTTGGAAACAATCGCTACGAGTAATGATTTTCGAGATATTTGGAATCGAAATTATAAATACCTGTCATTGACATAAATTAAACATGTTAACTAAATAGTTATTAGTAGTGTTGCACAAGAGTCTTGAAAAAGTCTTGCAAGAAATTCAAGACAAGACTTTCAAAATTTCTTGTCTTGAATTTCAAGACGTTATGCCGGCAAGTTATGCCGGGTTTATACAACATTTACATAGGCGTAATCACAATCATAGTCATAATTATAAAAGTTAAACTATCCACTTCTTATAAACCTGTTGTCATGGACTTAGCCTTTATTTATGTTACCCAACTTCACTGATATACAAATTATGATTATCAAAATGTTCTATAAACGCACATTAAAATTGCGTTGTGATTATGACGATTATACAACTTTATGTATATTTTTCCTATATATAGTCTGTCCAACGAGAAGATCCGTGACAGTGATAGATGTGTCTGTCATTTTATTTTTAAAGTAGTTTATTTTATTTTACAAAGAAATAAGTTGGTACAACTGGAACACATAGCAGGAAATTAATATATTCAAAATTTGACTGACAAGACAAGTGATTACTTCAAAATATTGTGAAAAAACTGTATAAAATTGAAAAAATGTAATCGAGTTATTTTATTTAACAAAAAACGGTGTGTTAATACAAAACAAACAAGAACAAGACACCATATACCAAAAAAATATGAAAAAGAACTATTTTGTTACTTTCAAGCTTCATGAAACTTCCGGCATTTATGATTATATTTATCAATATAACTTATGTACAAATACAAATTTGGAATTTGTAATATTCCACAGGAATAAATAAAACAACATAAATAAAACAAACTATTTTATTAATAATAACACTTACCAAATTTTATACCTTAAAGGTTGATTAATTAACTTTAATCTTAATTTTTTTAACCCAGTACCTTTTGACATTATTTTTCTGCAGTACTAAAATTCATTATTTACCTATCGTGTGATGTCGATATTTTACAGCTACTCCAGTTTGTAGTATGTGTTTAGTATGATCCTTCTACCATATACGAGATGGCACTTATCTACGACGAAATGGTATACAAACTTTATTGATGGTAACTTTATTGGTGTATAAGACTTTCTGCCTGGGCAGCGAGTATTAACCATAAACTGTGCTCTGGGTCTACAGTTAATTTTCACTCGACTTTTCCTCCACTTGACTTCAAAAGACACAAAACACACGTAATAACACGAATCAAAATGCATCATCTTCCAAAACGCAGGATATTTGACAAAAGTTGACACAAAATTATAACCTTTAATTTGGCAAGACTTTGACAAGCGTCAAAAATCTAAAGGCGAGTTCATACGCATCGGCGTCCGTTTGTCGTTCATTTCTTGTCTTGAATTTGAAGACAAGAAATTGATTTTCAAGACAAGAATTCTTGTCTTGTGCAACACTAGTTATTAGACTGAAATCATAAATTTGAAATGTTTTTGTACCAAAAGTTCAACAGAAACTGTTTTATCATTAATCATTTTTTCGAAAAAAAAATATGATTAATTTAAAAAGAATAATAAGTTCTCAAATTTATCATTTCAGTCAAATAACTATCTACTCAACATGTTTATTTTTTGTCAATAATAACATTTATTGACTATTTTCATTCTAAAAATCTGGAGAACGGTTTTTTTACGTAAAAAACATCGCAAATGTATATTTTTTTACTCAGTAGTTTGATACAGGTACGGACGAAAAGTTATTACTCTTCAAAACAGTTAAAAAATATCTAGGTGGCGTCCTCCACCAGTAGGAGTCATATTAACATCAAAATCAAATTACTCATGTCAAAAAATTCATATAGTTTGGACTACCCTGTATATTAAATCTAACAGAGATGTGGTTTATTTCAGATATAAGTATTTGAAATACAGATACAGATACAATATTATATTTGAAATACTTTTTTTAATTTCATCTTGTATTTAGGTACATTTTTTTAGTATCTTAGTATTTTGTAAATCCTTAAGTAGATTGCTAAAATACTTTTACTAATTATTACCTATACATATTTTTTACTTTACCGCATTCAGTCATATATGGACCAAACTAAACCAGCACTTTGCTAGAAGTTTGTAGTTGAAGAAAACCTAAACAGACATTTTAAAAAGGTTTTGCAATTGGAGTCTGCAGCTGATGATGAACAAACAGAATAGGCCCATTTTTTGTGTTTATTGCCTATTGAGCAACCACGTAGAAGAAATATTAGTGATACAGTGTTTGAAGAACTAGTTTTACTTGAGTCTAAATTAGCCAAATTAATAATTTATAAATAAAGTTTTAAAATATATTTTTGATAATTCTACACGATTCTTGTTCATAATTATTACAAACGTAATAAGCTAAATAAACTTTAAAAATAAAAAATAAATGTATTTTTTTCAAAAATTATTTTATTTTAATAAAAGAAGTAGCAGATATAACAGAGATGTACAGGGTGGGTCAAATTCGACGCTTTTAAATGGAAACACCCCTTTCTATAGGAGATAGACAAAAACTAATATCGGTGTCTGGGACTTAATTTTTGTCAAAAACATGATGGTGAAAACCGTATATCGATATCTGTTACCGCTTCGGAGTTACGGGGTGTTTTTCAAAAATATGCATTTTTAACAAATCGCTGTAACTTTTTTGCTATGGAAAATTTTGTTTTTTTATGAAAACATTTCCAAAGCACCTTTTTACGTAGAATTTAATGGTTTAAGTATAATTTTTTTAAAATTAATAATTTAAGAATTATCAACAGAAAATTTTATTTTTTATATGGGACACCCTGTATATTTTTAATTTATTGAAAAAAATTTAAAATTACCTTTCTAAAAATGTAACACACTTGATATTTTGCTCAATTCCTCTTCGAGATATAGAGTATATAAAAATTCGCCCTCTTTAAATAAGTAGGCTTTGAACGGCACCGGCTGTAATGCAAAAACATTCTAGCTGTGAGCATCAATTAAAACGAAAATAATATTTGCTATGAGAGATGCAGAATTTTATAACAATTTAAAATATATTTAACCAACATCAACACATTTAAACTATATCTAAGAACAATAAAAATAAATAGCAAACCAAGACATGAGATTTTGCTACATATCGACCGTCTTCTGTTATAGACAGACGGGTCAGTTTTTGAACATTTCTCGCGGAATTCATTAACTCGGCGGGGGTGAAAGATACCCCCTCATAACTTCTAAGTATTTTTAATTCTTGTCTAGATTATATAGAAGAATAAGGAACCTTCATTCTTCCGCAAATATATGCATAGGATTAGATCCATGGGCACTAAGTTAGGCGGCCTCGACGGCCAATGGCTGGGATCTTGGTTAACTATTCAATTATTCTTGAAATTGGCTGCAAAAATTTGCTGATAACTTCAGCGTTCAGAGGCGGTGCGTCGACTTGCTGGAAATATAATGTTTTCGAGTTCTATTAAGGGCATATCATTTATAAGGGGTCCTAAGCCTACTAGTTAAAAGTGGCGAACTTTTAAAAATTCTGTATTTTGAAGGGGATTATAACAAAATATCAAGTGTGCTATATTTTTGGAAAGGTAATTTTAAATTCTTTTCAGTTAATTAAAAATATATAGGGTGTCCCAAATAAAAAATCAATTTTTCTGTTGATAACTCTTAAATTATTAATTTTAAAAAAATTATACTTAAACCATTCAATTCTACGTAAAAAGGTGCTTTGGAAATGTTTTCATAGAAATACAAAATTTTTCATAGCAAAAAAGTTACAGCGATTTGTTAAAAATGCACATTTTTTAAAAACACCCCGTAACTCCGAATCGGTAACAGATATCGATGTGCGGTTTTCACCATCATGTTTTTGATGAAAATTAAGCTCCAGACACCGATATTAGTTTTCGTCTATCTCCTATAGAAAAGGGTGTTTCCATTTAAAAGCGTCGAATTTGACCCACCCTGTACAAGATACTTCATTAGATTTATTTCAGATACTCTTATGAAATATCTCTGCCCCTTAATCCTTAATATTTTTATTCATAGGTATGATGTGAACTTTATGTGTCTACTGTCTATACAGATAGACAGTAAAAACAGTATAAAAATTGTAATTTAAAACTGCCCCAAAATCCAATATACAAAAAATAAACAAAAGAGAAATGAAAAACATTTTCGTCAATACTTTTTACTAGGACGTGGATGGCGAGATCACGACGTGGCTGCAAAAGTGCGTGTTTTCCAGCGAATCCCGAGCGCGCAGCTGGCCGGCACGGTCGGTCGTCTCCTGTAGCCCGCATGTTGAAGGTCAATTGTGCGAGATCGCATGCATACATTCGTCCTGCAGCGTAATCTAAAGTATCGTTGCATCTCTGCGAGGGCGATGCGATGCCAGACCGACGGAGAGGGTACACGAGGGAGGGAGAGAGAGAACCAAACAGAGGCTGCTCTCTGTAGCTCCTCTCAGACGATCGAATATCTATAGAGTCCGTTACGTTAAAAGTGTTCTTTGACGGACGATTAATTTTTATATCGATTTACAAATTGACAAAATTCCTGCCTGGAATTAGACAGTTGAGTGGAAGTATATTGCAAAATAAAAACACTAAATCACCACAATACACCAAAACACTTTTACTTTTACACTGGACGCGCGTTTCGCTAACCATGTTAGCATCATCAGCAGATGATTATAAACTAAAGTACAATCTACAAGTTGAGCGTTTATATACTCGCTCAGTGGGCACCGAGTGGGCGTGGCAAAATCTAGCCAACCAAGTCAAATCCCACTGAGCGTAACAGTTAGATTTCCGCCACTAGAGTAGTAGGAACAAAGAACTTGAAGGAATTGGACCGTTGACTCTGTTCATACTATCTTTACATTTATTAATTATGATGCTTTCATATGCATCTAATTGCCTGTAATTTGAGACTTGTTTAATTAATTTTAAATTATTAAGATCTATACAATGTTCATTATCAACAATATGTTCGGCAACGCAAGATTTATCCGGTCTACCATATCTTATCTGAGCTAAATGTTCTTTAAATCTAGTTAATATTGATCTCCTAGTTTGCCCAACATATTTCTGATTACAATCTTTACAAGAAATTTCATAAATACCCGACCTTTCCAGTGGAGGTGTTTTATCTTTTGGATTACCTAATAATTGTTGTAATTTATTATTAGCACTATACACAAGTTTATAATTGACATTCTTAAAAATTCCTTTTAGACCACGGGATAACTCTCTATCAAACGGTATAGAAAAATATTTAGACGTATCTTTCTCCACTTGAAAAGTCGAATTTTCAGAAATCATTAACCTATACCTACGTTTTCTAATTAATTTATCAACTAGTGAAGAAGAATATCCATTACACTCAGCTACATTCCTAATGTAATCTCTTTCTATTTCATATCTTTCGTTGGAAAGTAGGAAACTAAGTAATCTATGAACTAAGAAATTTAAACTAGCCATTTTATGTTCAACACTATGATGTGATTCATTAGGAATATATCTGCGTGTGGTCGTATTTTTCCTATAGATATCAAATTCCAGGCAATTATTAGTATTTCTAATAACTAATACATCTAGAAATGGTAATCTGTCGTTGTTCTCAATTTCATGCGTAAATTTAATGGAAGGAAAACGATTATTTAACTTAGAAATAAAATTATCTATGGTTGCGTTCAGTAATTCCTTCAAGTAGCCTAAAGTATGTGGAATTGGAACACTTGGGAACAACGAAGATACATCAAAGGAGACCAAAATTTCACCTTCATGCAATGTTATATCTTTAATTTTGTTAATGAATTCAATATTATTTTTAACTGACAAAGAAGGTTCATGATTAGGTAAATTTTCGAACTGCCTTGATAACCATTTTGCCAAATTATAAGTCGGAGAACCTACAGGCGAAACAATTGGGCGCATAGACTTATCCGGTTTGTGAATTTTTGGCAAAGCATACAATTTTGGTAATGAGGGATTGGACACTTGCAATTTCCTCTTTAAAGAAAGATCAATAAGGGTGTTACATTCTTTTAGAGTTTTTTTAACGTCTGCTACCATCTTAGACAAAGGATTCTTTTTCAAATTTATGTAGGGGCCATTATCGATTAAGTTCTTAACCTTATCATAATAGTCTTTTTTATCTAATATAACAACCTTATTTCCCTTATCAGCTTTTAGATAGAAACAATCTTTGTTACACAAACTCTTGACAATATTGTGCTCTTTGTTAGATTCTAATGAATTACTTGAAACGATCTTCTCTATTTAAGTATTTTGTCCACGACCACTTAATATTAAGTCAATATTCTACTTCCTCGCTGCAGGAATATGGTGCCCATATTTATAATAGAGTGAAATATAACAGCTGATAACAGTGAATTACGATAAATCACACATTGCATTTACTTTACATTTGTCGCTATGCCAACGTGACACTCACAACCATAAAATAATAAATACAAGAAGAAGTGTCAAGTCAATGTTAAATTATGGAAACAGCGTGGCTGCCTGGGTAACTAATTTTCAGATATGGCGGCTGGGACATTTGACATGACATAGACATGACAATTTCAATTTTATGAAATTTATTTCCGTTTCCGGTTTTAATGGCGGGCTGTTCAGGAGGTTTAAAATGATGGTTAATATACTTTTTACTCTTTCTAGTAGTAAATAATACAACAAAATTACTCAAAAATATTTATTTGGAATTCAGAACAATGTAAATATGCAAATCAACACAATTAAAGAGCTATAATCCAATAAACTACTGTATCAATATCAAATATTCAAATAATATCAGAGATGCTGTGTTAAAGTGAATTAGTAAAGTAACAGTGCATTGACTTACAGAAACTTGAAGATAAATAAATGTTTTCGCAGGTTCACGGGCATAAAACTTAATAACTGGAAGCAGGAAAAGGCAACCGGAACCCACACAAAACCTGAAATCAAAAAAAAATATGTAAAAACAAAATATAGGTACATAAAACTTTTGTGAATTAAATCAAACAGGACTTGAATGAAAATAAAATGAATCAAAAATATGATACATATACATCTAATACCTCATTTGTATTTTAAAAATAATCTACATACATAGATTTATAGCATTATTGCTATGAAAATACATAATAGGTACCTATGTGATATGTAATTACGCATTTCTCTTCATGTTGTAGAAAATTAATGTAGGCTAATAATAGTTCAATAATCATAATTTACCTTGTATAACTTGCTTTCAATTGCTCAAAATCACCGATCAGTCTTTAAAGTAGAGATACGGAAAAATCCTTGCCAAAGAATATCCCAAGATCCTTGGGTTTAAAGCTAAAAAAATATAAAAACAGTTAATATATTACCTATTTTTACATATATAATATGGCCCATACCTATTACACGCAGAAACGTCGATTTCATCATTTTCTTCATGTAATTAATATCATATATACTTTATTAAAGTGTTAACAAGGAACTTTATATCAAAAAACATCTTTGTACTTATAAATTTCAGCCGAAATATCAGAAACAAACTTCCAATCAAATCTAAACGGCAAAAATTAAAATGGCGCCCGACCTTGCCAGCATACTTGCCAGAGGCCTCGGGAGCTGACGCTGACACACAGACAAAAGACAAAAGAACAGGACGCCGACGTGCATAAAAATGATCCGTAGCAGAAATTGACAGAAATCGTATAGAAATAGTCAGATTTTTGTCTAGGACAGTCTAGAAGGCCATGCTTTCTGCCTGGGTAGAACCGCGCCACAACTGTTTCCAATTTTCCGGTTTACTGTCACCCCCCTGCTCACAACATCCCGATGCGCGGCGTGGATGATTTGACGTTTTTCTTATCTTTTCTTTTTATTAATTTTGACGTTTAAAATTGTCAAATGTTAAGTAGGTAGCATAGACAAACAAATAAAAAGAGACTGACAAATCCCATGGTAAAGAGTGGGACCGCGTTCCCGTAGCGCAACTACTCAGAATAACAATTTTGAAACCAATTAGCAGGACCATGGCAGGACGTACGTCTTTATTGCTATCTTTCTTTATTATGTGTGCTTTATATGAAAAAAAAAGAGATAGGTATAAAACGTATCGTAAGACATTATCGCACATTCTGGCTGGCGTAAAATTTAAATTAGACATTATTAGTAGTATTCTTTCATTCTGAAACTGAAAATTTTCAATTAAACTGATTTATTCCCTATACCACGTAAAGGGAACGTGGTGTAGGGAATAAATCAGTTTAAGTGAAAATTTGCAGTTTCTTTCAGAACGAAAGAATACTAATATTATAAGGGAAATTATAAAAAAAGCAAAAATTGTACTGTCTTATAAACATATTTATTTATATATAAAAATAAATAAACTTTTTATAATATAATAACAGAAAATAACAGTGTTTATTCCACCCACCTACCAATTTTAAATGCAGAAGAACTGACTGTTGCAGGAAACGATCGGCCAATTTTTTTAAAGGGCATTAAAAATCTCATTTTCGAAAAAACTGCCTAATTGCAATAACAAACTGAATATCCAAGCAAAGAAGACTTTACGAGAATCATGATCCTGAACCATTTTCAAGTCCAGTTTTAATCCTAAAACAAAAGTAAAATAGGTATATGAATAAAGTTTCTGGTTACTATAACCAAGCTATAAACTACCTACCCAAAAAATGAAAAAAATTAATTGTATTAATTTGTTATGTTAAGAGAGGTTCGAAATATTTTTGACACTACTACTTCTACTTTTTTCTTAATAAAATGATAAATATAACTACTTACTTTTATTTTAACGGGTGTCTTTAACAAATCTATCAGAGAAAGGGGGCACCAATACATATAGAAAATAGATGATACTGGCTCCTGCAGCAAATAAAATAACGAAGAGTATAATCTAAAATTATAAGTAACAAAATATAAATACCATTATGGAACAAAGAAATTTGTTCCCTATCCATATTCATAAGTCAATAAAATGGAGAGTTTAGAAAAAAAGGTAAATCACCAAAAGAAAAATTAACAAACATGAGGAATTGTCATGATGTTGTCATCTTGGTTGTCATGGTGACGACAACGAAAGGCGATTGTTCTAATTTCTATTTAGAAATTACGTTTTATATGGCTGCTTCTTTCTCTTTTGTTATATTAGAATGAGATAATGGGCCCAATAGACGCAATGCGCAGATCAACATAAATAGAACGAAATTTTGCGTTCTGAGTTGCGCTACGGGAACGTTGTCCCTCTCTTTGCCATTTAATTTGCCAGTCTCTTTTTATTTGTTTGTCTATGGTAGGTAGTGATTATTAAGTGTCATATCAAGAACTCGTTTAAAATCAAAAAATGAATTATGAGAGTGATAATGAGTCCTGTACGCCACCAGAGATAGCAGAGGCGGTGAAATTAACAAGTCTTGGATTGCTACCACAAAAGTCTAAGGATCATTACATGTCTGCCTATAAAAACTTTCTAGACTGGAGGATTGCTAAAGGCACAAATTCGTTTTCCGAATCCGTGTTATTAGTATATTTGTAGCTATTGTAATGGAACAAAAAAAAACGATAAAGGATCTGGCGCAGGAATCTACTGCAGCAGTCCAAAGACTGAGATCTACCAGAGTCTTGGAAAACACACCACTATTTTCCAAGCTGAGCTATATGCGATTGAAACCTGTGTGCAACTGCTGGTAGAACAGCAATACACCGGGAAAACAATAAGCATATTTTCGGATAGTCAAGCCGCGTTGAAAGCACTTGAGGCAACGAAAGGAAGTACGTCCAGGACGATTCTTCATTGTAAAAAACTACTCAATATATTAGGAGATGGAAACACAGTGTCGCTAATATGGATACTCGGGACATGTCGGCCCAGAGGGAAATGAACGTGTTGATTCCCTCGCCAAACTGATGTAGGCTCCGCCATCATGGAGGCCCAGAACCGTCACTTAGCGTACCAAAAATCTCACAAGAGATAGGCTCTGTGAATGGGTTAGGGGTGTAACGCCTCGGGACTGGTATGACAGTCCCGGAATGGAACATGCTAAGACAACTCCTAGCAGGGCTATCCAAACGTAGAACAGATGAACTCCTAAAGGCTGGTAGAAACGGAGCGCGTACGCTTACTGCAGTATTACACGGGCCACTGCCGGCTGAGATCACACACCTACAGAGGATGGGACTGGTGGAAGACGCCGAATGCCGACTCTGTATGGAAGATGACGAAACAATGAAGCATCAAAATATAGGTACTCAATTCCGCTGGGGGCAGGACCAGGTTTGGAGGTGTTTGGCAAACCCACGCTAGACTTATCAGACCTAGAAGACATATCACCCTCGGACATAACGGCCTATGTTAGAAGACTGGGTCTTGAGGGCGAACTTTAATGCACTTTTTCTATTAAAGAGCTTGTAGAAACTGAGCCACAATAGGCCCTCGCGGCATCAGTGGAGGGTCCCACCTGGGACTCACTCTTAGTAAAATACAAAATACAATGGAACAAAAATTAATTTCCTGATTGACTAAAGAATATTGGTACGATATTTTCATGCAAAGAACTTGAAATAATATCAATGAAATTCAAGTACATATATAACTTTAAATAAAACACAAATTACCAACTTTAGTTACACAAAGCAACAAAAAGTCAGATGCTGGTACTCCAATTTATCGTTCTCCAATAAGTTCAATACCGGGTGTTGCATCGTCGGACGGGACATAGGAAATCCCATGTAAATTTTAATAGGGTCAATTATTGGCTTCCCTAACTATTTTAGAGAATAATTCAATTTAGGTTTATTGAAGAGCACTAAAACCCACATTCAAAAGAATAACTTTAGATATTTTTGATTAGCTCGTTTACGAGTTATAGCCGATTTCTTTTTAAATATTTCTCCTTTCTTATGGCCCTGTATTTACTTATGAGCACCAGTCAATGTAAAAGATAACTGCCAAATGAAGTTGTCATTTCAGAAATGTATCTATTTAGTGCTTTATTATTATTATTAAAAACTCATACCTACATTGAAAATATTAGCCATGAATTACACTACCGAAGAAAAAGTATTGATGATTAAATGGTATTATCAAGGAAATAGTTATCAAAAAGGTGTCGAACATGTTTGCTGCTCTGTATCCGAATAGACCGATACCTGGAAAATCTACAATCGCAAGGAATATCCAGAGATACAGAGAGACCAAAGGTACCCCTAAAAAAATAACTGCAAATGTGAAGCAAGGCAGGAACAAAGAGAAGATGCAAGAAATGATACCGACTTGGAAGTTTTACTGTGCGTGGAAGAGAACAGCTGATGGAAAGATCAGCACAAGGAAACTTGAGGATGAAGTAGGAATAGATTACACTACAGCGTTTCAAATTTTGAAACGACATAAATACTATTCCTTCAAATATGCAAAGCACCAAGAGCTACGAGATGGGGACGAAGTACGGCGGCAGGCGTTTTGTTTTGATATGATGGAAAGAGCAAACACGCATAGGGAATTTTTAAAAAACATATGTTTCACTGGCGAATGCACGTTTACCTTAAATAATGAACCCAATGTTCAAAATTATTGATATTGGAACAAAGAAAACCAACACAGGTTTGTCGTGAAAGAAGGACGCAATATCCACAGAAAGTAAATGTTTGGGCAGGGATATTCGGACACAATATTATCGGACCATTATTTTTTACGCGAAATTTAAATGCAGAATATTATTTGGAACTACTCGAAAATCATATTTTACCTGCTTTACATGATGCCGCTAGGGAAAATCAGGAAGTTTGGTAACAAATGGATGGCTGCCCGGCACATAGCACCCTGGCTGTTCGGGAATATTTAGACAATAGTTTTAACGGAAACGTTATTGGCCTAAATCATACAGTAAATTGGCCAGCAAGGTTTCCTGATATTTCGCCAAATGATTTCTTTCTCTGGGGCCATTTAAAAAACAGGATATACAAGGATAAAAAATACACATATGGCCATAAATAACTTAATTAACGAAATATCGTTAGCGGGATCGTTTACTAAAATTTCACATAAAACTTAACACTAATAATAACTGTCAAAATTAACACTAATGATAGTGAATAAAAAGTCTAACGATAGAAAAATTAAAAATAAATTAAACGTTCCTAGACACACAAATCTATTTGCAAAAATTATGTTTCATCTAATTTCAACTACACCATTTAAAAATAATTTTACTCAATATAAAAATAAATAACAATCTTCTTAAGCCCAACTGACAAGAAGCTCCATTAAAAAATACAGATGAGTACGGTCCAAGTAATTGACGTCTAGGGCTTGACCTCGCCAAAATTATTATAGATTGTCATTCTACAGCCGTCTTAGACGCCGTTTTTAATTCGATCATATACTACTTATTTTGATTGATATAATTTCATTTAAAATTAACAGATCAAATGACTTACCTGTAGGAAATTTGATCCTAATTACACGATCAGTTTTGTCCGAAGTACTACATAAAAGGAATACAAATAGAGTAAGTCTTGTCTTGCTGAAATCCGTGCGACATACAAAAATAAACGTGGCAACGCCGCTCCGCACCGTCCTCGCTGCGACTCGCCCCACCAATGTCATTATAAGTTTTGATAAGAGATCGGCTTGTGAGGGGTGGGAGTGACCAAGGCTCTAGGTATAGTTGTGATGTGGTTCATACATAATATTAATTATCACTGTTATTATTTTATAAGATGGCGTGGGTTATGTAGTACTTCGGACAAAACTGATCGTGTAATTAGGATCAAATTTCCTACAGGTAAGTCATTTGATCTGTTAATTACACTTCTCAGTTTTGTCCTCGTACTACATAAAAGGAATACAAATAGAGTAGCTGTTTAGAGAATGAAAAGACGATCTCTAGAAAATAGCTTTATTCCCTATAAGCTTTGTATAATATATACTTAAGTAATTTGTATATATTTATAGGAAAGGCACCTTTTAAAGGTGTGTAACGAAATATAATAATATAACCATTAAACTGTATGTTTACATTGTAACAAACATATAGGTATATAACGTAATTACAAGGAACAGAACGCACTAAATCTTAAAGTAAGGAACTCTTATTTTAACAGGTAATACTGGATCCTTGGAGGACCCCTTTTGCAAAGAGATCCGCCGGTGTTGATATTGGTTTATTATAAAATTTATTAAAAACGTTTGATTTTTCAGTCCATCCTGCATATTTTCTTATTTCCTCAATGTTAACTCCGCCTCGGTATGCGGCCGAAGTTGAGGCATGCCGAGTGCTGTGGCCTGAAAATTTGCTTGTATCAACACCCGCGGATTTTAGAGTCGAGCGGATCCATCTACTTATCGTTTGGCTTGTGGCCGTATGATAAGGTTTCCTGTGTGTCAGTATTAAATAATCATTATTATCGGCGCGGAGGCTTTTAGTTGTGTTTAGATAAAATAAAACCGTAGATGCTAAACACAACCCTGGTTTGTCTCTAAAGAATGGTAACTTTAGCACAGGTTGAAATTTATTTTTCCCGCTAGTTTTGACGGTATCTGGGATCAGTATTTCGATCCTATCATCAAACTGATTTATATAACTTAATCTAATTTTTGAGAATGTTTGTACTCTATGCGCCGTAATAATTGCTAACAAAGTAACTAACTTATGTGATAACTTTTCTAAGGATAAAGTACTTAAAGGAAACATATTTTCTAACAGACTCAGTACTGGGTGAGGATCCCAGGTTGTATTGTATTTTGGCCTTGGTGGCCTTTGGTTATAAATGCCTTTTAAGTATCTTTTAATTATTCCCTCATCTCGAGTGTCGATGGGGAGTACAAAGGATAATGCTGACTTGCACGCGTTAATGGACGAATAAGAGTTAGAGTTATCTACTTGTATACTTAGAAATTTAATAAAGGTAGTAAGGTCGTAGGACCATTTATCGTGATTTATGTCACAACAGAAACCCCACCATTTTTTAAACCAGGTGTCATATTGTTTTAGTGTACTGTCAGCTACTGATGCTACTATGGATGCAATGGCCTCTTCGGGAAACCCTTTCTTTACAAAGGCTTCCCTGATAAATGGCCGGCAGCCAGGGTAATTGTCCGCCATAAGGGGTGAGGTTTCCTGAAAGGCGATAAAAGTAAGGTTTTACTTGGCTTAAAGAATAATATTTTCCCCACAACCAATCTCTTAAACAGGGGGAACCAAGGTTGTGTGGGCCACCATGGTACTACGACTAGACCTTCTGCCTTGTCCATTATGATTTTATTAAGCATTTTTAATATTAGGCTAAATGGGGGAAAGGCATAAAAGAAATCCTGTGACCAACATGTGGTAAAACTATCAGTTCCCGATGCTCCCGGATCCGGTTTCCAAGAATTATACCTTGCGCATTTTGCGTTAATTCGACTGGCAAAAAGGTCTATTTGCGGAGTTCCATGAATGCGGCATAAGCGTTTATAATGAATATTATTTAATTCGTATTCCGTATCAATATTTTTACAGCGAGACTCAGAATCTGCCTGTTTATTATTTTTAGAGCTAATGTATGTTGCAAAAATATATAAGCCTTTTGATTCGCAATATTGCCAGATATGTCTGGTAATAGTGTTAAGTTTTCTGTGTCTAACGCTACCCATTTTATTAATTAATGCTATGGCAGTGACGTTATCTATTTTCAATAGTATGTTCATATGTGTAAAAGACTTGGTAAACGCTTTTAAACAATGAAAAGCTGCTGCCAATTCTAACCAGTTTATGTGATTTTTTGATTCTTCTTGTAGCCAAAAACCGTGAATGTTCTCGTTATTACAACTACCGCCCCAACCACTGTTTGAAGCGTCTGTGAAAATAGTGATGTCGTAGTTGCCTTGAAAAATTGGAACATATGAACATGCTAATGAATTCTGCCACCACTCAAGGTCTGATCTGACCCCTCGCGATAAGGATATATTATGATTGTATGATTTTCCGCTCTTTAGGGCTTTATACTTTTCCCCCTCGAGAGATTTTATATACAGTGGTCCGTACCTTACTGCTGGGCAGGCTGCTACTAAGTGACCAATTATTTTAGCGAAAAGCTTTATGGAACAGATACGTATTAACAACACGTCATTGATTAAAGATATGATTAGCTGGCTTTTTTCTGAGGGTAGCGAAAGACGCATGTTTTTCGAATCTATGAAAAAGCCCAAAAAACAACAAGTATTATTGGGATTTAACTGGCTTTTATCGTAGTTTACGTTAAAACCAAGATTTGTCAACACTTGTAGGGTTAAGGTGATGTCTTTTTTGCTTTTCTCCATAGTAGGGCTGATTAGGAAAAAATCATCTAAATAACAAACGCAGATTATGTCACGTGTTCTAAGGAAATGAAGTACGGGCTTCATTATCTTTGTAAAGATGAACGGGGCCGAACAGAGACCAAAAGGTAAGGAATTAAATTGAAATAGTTCGTTTTGAAAGCAAAACCGCAAAAATTTCCTATATTTTTCATTTATCTGTATTGAAAAATATGCATCCCTTAAGTCTACTAGGGTAAAAAAACAACCAGGGTATGTTAATTTAATGGCAGTGCGATAATCCTCAAGTTTAAAGTGGGGGGCTTCTAAGTGACAGTTTAAAGATTTTAAATTAAGTATGAAACGGTACTCACCGTTTGTTTTCTGTCTTAGAAAATATGAAGAAACATATTGTGTTTTTGAACTTGTACAACGGGAAATGGCGCCCATTTCCAACATGCTGTCAATTAATTTTTTACAATTTTCATGTTCTAACCGTGTTAACTTAGGTTCTTTAATGGAATGTCTTGTAGGGGGGGATGATATGAAGTTAAATTTAATTCCCCTTAACCAACTTAAAACTTGAGGGTTACTTGTCAGCATTTCCCAATAATGTAATCTAGATCTAGTCTTGCCGACACACATGTGCGGATCATTTTTTATGCTCACCATTAATATTGGGTCCTTTTCTTTTTCAGCCGGGCTTGGTTGTATGAGACCCCTTGGGTGTTCCGACCCTTCGCTTTGTAGTTCCATTGGTTCTTGTATTTGGACTTGTATTTGGGGCGCTGGTAGTTTTTTGAACTGGTGGAGGGGTTCTGTAATCTAAGATCTGAGGACGTCTTCTGTATTTCCTTGGATGACTTCAGTTTCTCCGCAAACTTGTCCCCAAATAAAAACTCGTCTATTGGGTAGTCTTCGATGATCTTCCTCACCGAGCTGTTCAGATGAGGTAGAATAACATGGCGCCTGTGTGTAGATATGCTATGATGGACATTAGTTAAGATTTTCGCCGCATCAATACTGGGTTTTAAGAATTCATTAGACTGTTCGCTTGGATTAGGGAAGCAATTGCCTAAAGGTTTCCCTAAAGCGGAGATGGCTACCCCAATTTCGTCTTGTATCCTACTAAGGTACATGTCTTGTCGGTTCAAGCTTTCGTTTAAACATGTTGCAATTTCCATGTTTAGTTTAGGTGCGAGTAATTCTTTACAGTTTCCTACGATAGGGTAACTGTCGATCAAAGCTTTTTTGTCATCTTTTTCAACCCCTTTTCTTAGAAATTCGCTCCAGCGCATTACAATATCTTCGTGAATGTTTTCTCCAAACTGTTGGGTAAGGTTTGGTTGTTTACCTATGATAATAAATAATTACATTTATTATTGTTTCCCAAACTGTTGGGTAACTTTTGTATATACCTAATAAGGTAATTATTGCGTCCGAGGTGTTTGGTTTGTTACTGCCTGCATTTATCGCCGGGCTATCGATGGGTTCAAGCGGGAGATTCACTGGGCTCCGCCTTCCCCTTTCGGAACCAGAGTGATTATCTTCACTGGAAGAATCATCACTGCCGGAGGATGATGCGTCATCGCCTGCAATGAAACGCATAATTATTAAGTTTGTTGACCACTGGGCCTTCAAACAAAATATTACTGTCAACCATACTTCGCAAGACCACTGGGTCAAGGAGTTAGGTTAGGTTAGATATTAAAATTCACACGTAGTTGTGCAATTCTTTATTTAAAGTATGGTTAACCAGAGAGTATAGAGGCGATAATTTACTGAAAACACGCCCCCCCCCCGTTTCCATGTGCACTGTTTTACCTAGGTTATGAAAAAACTGATAATACTTACTTGATACATCCTCTAAACGCTCCCAAAGTTGGTTTAGGCGATTCTGCTTCCGTTTCAGCCTCTTTTTAATTTCATTTTTGGACCTGTTTCTACCCATTTCGCTTATTAAACACGTAAAAACACTTTACCAACACTGATCCTTCGACGCAACGAACTCCTCGCTTAAGCCCAACTGACAAGAAGCTCCATTAAAAAATACAGATGAGTACGGTCCAAGTAATTGACGTCTAGGGCTTGACCTCGCCAAAATTATTATAGATTGTCATTCTACAGCCGTCTTAGACGCCGTTTTTAATTCGATCATATACTACTTATTTTGATTGATATAATTTCATTTAAAATTTCTATCTTTCATACGTAATAAAACAATTTCAACTAGACCCCTACTAGTTGAAAACTATAAAATCCCTAATTTATACGGAACAGGCGCTACTTGCCAGACCCACAACTGACCATACATGCAGCGATTCCCCACTCGTACCCCTCCCGATCGTCGCCTACCCCTCCCGACTCTTCGAACCAGCTCTGCTATTCGTTGTGGCTTCTCCTCGTTATATTTTTGCGAAAGTCCGGCCTTAGCAATAAGGTCAATGTTAATTGCTCGAACGAACCCAACAACCAATCAACTATACTTATACTACTATCTTCACGCATCGGAGATTGGACTCGTCTTTTTCTCTCTTCTCTCTTTGCTCCTTTTGCTGCGTTTTGCTATTTCGTTTATTTATTAACTTGGGCGGAAGAATGGAGTAATGACTTCTAGCTACTGGACGAACGAATTCTTTAAAAGAATTAATTTACGATTGGGCATTAATTATTAGCGGTGCCGTAATAAAATAGACAAATATGTGTATAAGTGGATTTATTTACGAGTTGAATAATTGGCTTAGGAATACGGTGGAGTCTAATTGGACAAAATCAGATAAATTTTAAAATAATTTAAATTAATTAATTAAAAGGAACCAGTTTACATAGTGAGTTAAATTGTCTCCAGACTCTACTAAGTATTGTTATTTCAAAATTAAAATAAATGATACATAATGTTTCAGCAATCCTTTAATATATAAAAGTATATTTTTTACGATTGTATCGGTTTCTTGTAGCAGAGATCGGAACTTCGCAAGTTCAAGATCTACAGCTACTACTATAAATATCTGTACCTAAAATGGCGGCATTTTGCAATATCCCTGTTAGGTTTTTATTTAAAACT
Organism: Sitophilus oryzae; assembly: GCF_002938485.1. Classification (NCBI taxonomy): domain Eukaryota; kingdom Metazoa; phylum Arthropoda; class Insecta; order Coleoptera; family Curculionidae; genus Sitophilus; species Sitophilus oryzae. Next base: position 129,049 of record NW_022147423.1, on the reverse strand, counting down.
ATTTTTGGCAAGATTTTGGTACAGATGCTTCTCTATTAGTCTATTGGTTGAGATAATTGAATGGGACAACCTCAATATTTTTCAGTCCATATCCATATGGCGTGGAAATAAAAACCAGAATAGAATAAGCGAGAAATGCATTTTAAAAAATGTAGAACGTCTTCCAGAACACCAGATTGGACCTTGAGTTGAGAACTAGGCTCATTAAGTGTTATGTTTGGTCAATCCTATTATACGGAGCAGAAACATGGACACTAAAAGTTTAACATGGATATATTGAAGAATGCTTAAAATGCCATGAACAGCCAATATCATAAATACCGACGTCTACAACAGAATAGGTAGAGAACAAAGATATTTAAACTGTAGAGAAAGACAATTGCTCAATATAATAAAAATAAGAAAAACATCATACGGCATATATTTAGAAATGAAAACTTACAATTAATAGTTAAGGGTATAAAATTGAAGGAAAAAGAGGTCTCGGCAGGAAGAAAACTATATTGGTTGATATCCTGTGGAACAGGCATATTAAGAACACTACCAGCAAAGCCATAAAGGCTCTCATGATATGCAGAAGACTGGCCGGAAATAGATGGGGCTGCTCCCCTAACATTTTGCGCTGGATGTATACCATGATAGTAAGACCCATGATTACTTATGGAGCAGTTGCCTGGTACACAAAACTAGAGCAACGGACGGCAAGGCTAAACCTGTGCAAAGTCCAGAGACTAGCATGCGTTTGCATCATAGGAGCCATGAGAACCTGTCCAACAGCAGCAATGGAAGTCATTCTAGATCTAACACCACTGCACATTGTCATTGGTAGATATGCCAATGCGACAATGATTAGAATGGTCACTAACGGAATTAGTACTGGGAGAATTGTCAGATCAGGGGCTTGGAACACCCTCAAAAAGGAAATACTACTCCTGCAACTCCCAGTGGACGATATGCCAAGAACGTACAACTTTGACAAACATGTCAATGTAGTATTGAGCAATAAGAAGGATTGGAAGAGCGAAACGCTTGCCCAGCAGTTAAAAGACCATACCGACCATACCATAACTTGATATACTGATGCTTCCAAAACCAATACGGGAACAGGGATCGGAGTATTTGGGTCGAGAACTAAATATTCCGAACCAATGGGCACTTACCCTAGTATCCTACAGGCAGAAATCTACGCTATCAAAAGATGCGTACAACTTATCTTAGATAGGAACTATCGGAAACAAGAAATAGCCATCTTATCTGATAGTCAAGCAGCGTTAAAAGCGATCAACTCAGTCTCAATCAATTCGAAATTGCTCAAAGAATGCATAGAGAAGCTGAATAAATTAGGCAAAGAAAACAAAGTCCTCCTACACTGGGTGCCTGCTCACCAAGGGATAGAAGGCAATGAAAAAGCAAATAATCTAGCTAGGAAAGGAGCGAACACTCCACTAACTGGACCAGAACCGTTCTGCTTTCCAAGTGGGAACCAACTCAAGGCGGAACTCAAGAACTTGGAAGATTCCATCCGCAACCTGGAATGGAAATCTTGTAATGGTCTAAGACACTCGAAGAAGTTTCTGAGGGCTTATGATCAAGAAAAATCACAGACCTTCCTGGGTCTGAGTAAGAACAATCTTCGGATTGTCACGGGGTTTTTAACAGGACACTGTCTCCTCAATGGACACCTCAGTAGATTGAAACTAAGAGGAAACGGCGAATGCAGATTCTGTGGGGAAGATGGGGAAACACCAGTACACCTCATCACTGAGTGCGCCGAGACGACAACCATTCGTGCCATGAATTTTGGTACGACTGATATTGGAGATGGAGAACTACCCTCTATAAAACCGTCCCAGATACTGGCTTTTGTCAAAGCCCTGGGACTGTATGATGAGTTATGACTCAAGAAAGGGGGACACAATGGATCTGTAAGGTCGCAGTGATTAACCCCCCTCCCACTCATTCTAAATTCTAAAAAAAAATATTGGTTGATATACATCAGAAATTGGACTCACCTACCTTTTGAAGAACTCATAAGGAAAGCCGAGAATCGTGAAGATTTTGCCAATGTGATCGCCAACCTCCACGAAAGAGACGAAGAAGATATCCATATATGTATAGCCCTAAGTTCATTACAAAGGTCTTGATATTTTGCCACTTTCTCCACATACACACTTCTAATGTTATTGTCCAACGGTCCAAAAAATCATAACAACGCAATCGAAATAATAAAATGTTCCTATACAATTATGTAAATGCTGTGTAAATGTTTAACCTCCCTAGTTGCGAATATCCAAATCAAATGTTTGCAAACGTTAAAGTTACTTCTCTATCTGCAAAATCAAACATACAAATAGTATCTTTTACTTTTAGTCTCTTTACAGACCAAACCAGCTCTAAACTGATTTATTTTATGAGTATCTTAAGACCGATAATTAGTTCAGTAAATTTTCTTTCTGGTTTACAGCCAACCAGTTTTTACGACTCACGTGACTGCCGTTTATTTTAATACCAGCATTGAATGCTTGATTTTATGTAGAAGTTATAATTCTCTAAGTTAGGTAGGTATGCATTAATAAAATAAAAAAATGCACCTTTTAATAAAAAAGCTTAACCACGCTTAACTTAAAAAAGCTTTTCATAAAAGACATACCACAAAAGTTAAAATTTTGTATTGTTAATTTCATTTTAGAGATGTAAGTTACTTTTTTTTAATTTCTCCATTTCAGGGTGTTTCTTGCAGGGGGGATCAAATAGATCAAATCTGCGTAAGAGTAATAGGTACAAGGTAAGTAAAAAAATCCTATATGGGTAGTTCGCCACTGCAAGAAAATTTGTCAGATGTTAGGTTTACAGATATACAAATTTGCCTAACGAACAAAAAAAATGCTTAACGTTTCGGAAAGTTTATCTCTTTCCATCGCCGGAAGCAAAAAATACAAAGAATAAAGAAAAAAAAACTATTTAAAATATTTAAATTCAACTATTCGAGAACTTTAGTTTTTTAAAACTGTCATATATAGGTAGTGTTCTTAATATGCCTGTTCCACAGGATATCAACCAATATAGTTTTCTTCCTGCCGAGACCTCTTTTTCCTTCAATTTTATACCCTTAACTATTAATTGTAAGTTTTCATTTCTAAATATATGCCGTATGATGTTTTTCTAATTTTTATTATATTGAGCAATTGTCTTTCTCTACAGTTTAAATATCTTGTTCTCTACCCATTCTGTTGTAGACGTCGGTATTTATGATATAATTGCTGTTCATGGAATTTTAAGCATTCTTCAATATATCCATGTTAAACTTTTAGTGTCCATGTTTCTGCTCCGTATAATAGGATTGACCAAACATGACACTTAATGAGCCTAGTTCTCAACTCAAGGTCCAATCTGGTGTTCTGGAAGACGTTCTACATTTTTTAAAATGCATTTCTCGCTTATTCTATTCTGGTTTTTATTTCCACGTCATATGGATATGGACTGAAAAATATAGAGGTTGTCCCATTCAATGATCTCAACCAATAGACTAATAGAGAAGCATCTGTACCAAAATCTTGCCAAAAATAGTTTTAAATAAAAACCTAACAGGGATTATGCAAAATGCCGCCATTTTAGGTACAGATATTTATCGCAGTAGCTGTAGATCTTGAACTTGCGAAGTTCCGATCTCTGCTACAGGAAACCGATACAATCGTAAAAAATATACTTTTATATATTAAAGGCCTTATATCATACCTCGGAGACTTGGGACTTGATGGAAAAGATATAAGGCTCATCAGTAATTTGTATTGGAACCAAAAAGCTGAAATTCGTATACATAGCGTGGGAGTAACAGAAGATTTTGAAATAAAAAAGGGGGTAAGGCAAGGGTGTATTCTATCTCCAATGTTGTTCAATTTATATGTGGAAAGAGCATTCCCTGAGTCAATCTCCGATAGTCCCATTGGTTTGAAAATAAATGGTGTTCCAATTAATAATATCCGATATGCGGATGACATAGTGATATTGGCAGACAATGCAAATGATCTCCAAATCCTTCTAAATAAGGTTAACAGTAAAAGTCAAAGACTGGGTTTAAACATAAATACTACAAAAACTAAATTTATGACTGTTAGCAGAAACACTATTCCGAACACCAGAATTTACTTAAATGGAGAGGTCATCAAGCAGGTCACACAATTTAAATATTTGGGATGCATGGTTAACGAAACTGGGATCTGGTGGGATCCGGATCAGGAGATCAAATGCAGGATCGAACAAGCAAGATCTACTTTTCTGAGACTGCGAAGATTTCTCACAGATAGGAATTTGAACTTCGGCCTTAGATACAGAATGGTGAAGTGCTATGTCTGGTCCGTTTTGTTATATGGTGTGGAAGCATGGACACTAAAGGTAGCAACAATAAACCGAATTGAAGCCTTCGAAATGTGGACCCTACGACGAATGCTAAGAGTGCCCTGGGTCGACCGTGTTAGGAATGAAGACATTCTCAGAAGAGCTGGTCTGGAACAACGTGAACTCTTCGAAATCATCAAGAAGAGGAAAATAGCCTATTTGGGACACATACTACGTGGAGAACGCTATCACTTTCAGCGTCTGATTCTCCAGGGTAAAATAGAGGGGGGCAAAAGGGGGATAGGACGAAGGAAGCTATCCTGGCTGAGAAATATTCGTCATTGGACAGGCATACAGGACTTCCAAGCACTCCAAGTCGCGGCAGTTAACAGAACCATCTGATGAGGAAGAAAAAGATGAACGCCTACGCAGGAATCTGCACGGCAATTTAAGAAGAATATTAAAGGATTGCTGAAACATCATGTATCATTTATTTTAATTTTGAAATAACTATACTTAGTAGAGTCTGGAGACAATTTAACTCACTATCTAAACTGGTTCCTTTTATTTAATTAATTTAAATTATTTTAAAATTTATCAGATTTTGTCCAATTAGAGTCCACCGTATCCCTAAGCCAATTATTCAACTCGTAAATAAATCCACTTATACACATATTTGTCTATTTTATTACGGCACTGCTAATAATTAATGCCCAATCGTAAATTAGTTCTTTTAAAGAATTCGTTTGTCCAGTAGCTAGAAGTCATTACTCCATTCTTCCGCCCAGGTTAATAAATAAACGAAATAGCAAAACGCAGCAAAAGGAGCAAAGAGAGAAGAGAGAAAAAGACCAATCTCCGATGCGTGAAGATAGTAGTAACAGAGTAGTTGCGCAGCAAGTACCCCAGAATGGAAGGGCATAACGAAGATGTGACTCAAAAAGGGCATAATAGGCTATTCTAGAGGTTGAGAAGTTAAGTTCCTTAGAAACTGATTTTAGCGCAAAACAGGCAGCTCTTAGTTTCTTTGATAGAGCTTCAATGTGAAAGTCTTATTTTAAAGAGTTGTCTACAAGAAGTCCTAAGAATTTCACAGAGTCCACGACGTCAATAGTAGTGTTATTAAGTACAAAAGGTTGTATAGTACTTTTATATGACAAAACTTTAGTTTTTGATAGGTTGAGGCATAGGAGATTAGAATCGCGCCAAGATTTAATGGTGCGTAAGTCATCTGGGTTAAGTGAAACTAGTATCGTCCGCAAAGAGGCAGATTTTACCGCTAATGTCTAGATTTGCAATGTCGTTGATAAACACCAGAAACAAAATAGGGTCAGGTACTGAACCCTGAGGGACACCACATTCTATAGGCTTACAAGAAGACAGACGTATCAATCCTCACAAGCTGCCTTCTGTTGCCAAGATATGACTTAAGCCATTCGAGCGGCACTCCCCTGAAACCGTAGTATTGCAATTTATTAATTAAGATATTATGATTTACACAATCGAAAGCCTTAGAGAAATCATAGAAAATTGTAGCTGTAGAGTGATGGTTATTCAGGCTAGAGTATACATTATTAAAAAGGTCGAACATAGCATCATTTGTGCAACTGTTACTTAGAAATACAAATTGATGGGTAGTAAGTATTTTATATTTAAGGAGAAAAGATAGAAATCTTTTTTTAACCAATCTTTCAATGATCTTAGATAATGTGGGCAGGAGTGCAATTGGCCGATAGTTCGAAGCTTCATCTTTATCACCTCCTTTATACAGAAGAATAATTATTGCTGTCTTAAGGCAGTTTGGAAAAACTTCATTTTGGAATGACTCGTTAATTAAAGTAGTAAGATGGTTTAATGTGCATTCAGGAAGTTCAGAGAACATTTTGAGAGTAAGCCCATCAGTCCCAGATGAGGATTTGTTTTTAATACTATTAATTGTACTACGGAGCTCATCTAATGCTACAGGCGTGAAGAAGAAACTGTGTAAATTCTCATTTGCTTTAGGGAGATATGAAAGTGAATCATGGGAAGGAGTTATGGTGTTCACTAAATTTTTAGCCACATTAACAAAGTAAGTGTTTAAATCTTCAGGTGAATTAAAGACTGTGCCAGACGAAGCAGTCTTATTCCTTAAGGCATTTACAATAGCCCAAGTCTCCTTAGCGACATTGCCGGCTTTGGCTAGCCTCGCATTATAATAAATGTCCTTGGCAGCTTTCATAGTCTTACGATAAACCTTTCTATAAAGTTTCACGTAATTATGAAAGAAGACGCTGTCCGTGAATTTCTTAAGGTGAGATAATGAGCGCAAGTTCTTTGCAGATATACGCAAGCCTGTAGTAGACCAGGGTATACCTTGTTTACTTTTGATAGGCCTAAGAGGAAACGCCTTGTACGCCAGATTAGACAAGGTATCCATAAATCTAGAAAATTCGGAATCGACGTCAGCCGAGAGGACAGCCCACTCTGTTGTTAGACATAGGTGGTGAAAATTTAGAAAATTTTCATCCGAAAAAATACGGCCCAATTTGCGCGAGGTATTTTTGCATTTGGATTTTAGCAAAAACTTTGTCAATACTGCCTCATGATCAGAGAAACCTGAGTGAAGGACACTACAGTCAACGAATTCCGGGTCAAAAGACGACACGACATAGTCTATAGTACTAGAGCCAGTTTTAGTTATTCTAGTTGGTGAGTCAACATGCATGAGTATACCAAAAGAATGAAAAATGGACTGGAGAGACTCCTTAGCTGCACACACACTGAAAAGGTCAATATTCAGGTCGCCACACAAAATTAATTTACTTTTTATAGGTAGGGATTCAAGCAAGCTTAGCAATTTTTGACTGAAAATATGTACGTCAGCGTCAGGTGTTCTGTAAATACAAATAATATAGAGGTCTGTAATCTATAATAGCTGTTAGCATAGGCAAAAGACTTATAATGCTGTTAGTCAGAAGTTTCACTTCAAATATGCGCACATAGTGCACACACTATTTTTTTTTAAATAAAATAGTCTGTTAAAAAAAGATATTTTAATACAGTTAGATTTGTTACAGGATTATTAGATACAACCTACTATCTGATACTATGAAGCAATAACATACTCATTCATCTCTGATACAGTCGCCGTAACATTTAACGCTCGGAACTTGAATCCTAAATCTATTAAAGCAGCACACAATAAGAAGCATCATAAAATTAACAGCATAAAAACAAATCATTGTTGGAGATCTCCACCATTCATATTCCACCTTAACTTTTCCTGTTAGATAAATTTGTCCACTGAATACTTGCGTAGGATCATCAAGGAAAATATAGGTATGACTTCCGCCGGGGTAAATCTTCAGTAATAACTCTCTAAAAATGCAGTAGCGATGTTGGGCGAGCATAAAGTAATTTCCTTCGCCTCCAATTTTTATTTCGAAAAATCCTCTCGGAGTGAGTTCGACATTTACTAAACGTTCGTTGATTAGCAGTTTAACTTGACGCTCGTCTCCGTCTTTGCAGTAGAGTCGACCTTTCATGATTTTACTTTTCGATAAATTACAATACATTAATAGAACTAGGACTGAAATGTAGTTTTTCATTAAATTAACTATTTTTGACACGTGTGACAAATCTATCAATCAACTTTTTTCATTTGTGACATAAACAAAATTTTATACAAGGCATTCAGAAACTCCCGTTAATAATGAGAAGAAATGTTCAAATTTTGTTAAAATATATTGTAATTGCTGTATTGGATTGTTGTGATTACATAAGGGCCTACATTGTACCCCAAAAGGGCTACATTTTTCAACAACTAAAATACTGGAGCTGCAATAGTGAGACGAAAATACTTCATGCAAACTATAGGTATTGTAATCGCAACACATTTTCCGAAGCACGTCATAAATCATACCCAAGTAGCATTTGGACGTTATCTAACGTCGGGTATACGTCGCGTTCAATAAACCCGACATCGGGTACCAACGTCGGTTCGACCACCTGACAACCCTTATTTGCACCTAAATGGGGAATGCAGATTCGGGTCGCCTCGACGTCGGTGTCTGACCTAATAGAGAATGTAATTCTACCAATTACCAACGTCGTATTACGTTGGATTTTAGTTACTTAAAATTCGTCGCTAAGCACTTACGTTACGTTTGGTTTCATATTCGCTACCAAGAATACATAAAAACCGAACCAAACTACCTAATTACAAATGGATTCATAATCACTCCTCGAATATAACTATAAGTGCCTATCTAATTTCATATTATAATAATTCTGAATCATTAATCCAGACATCAGTTTTGTCAACGGAAGTCACTTTTTTGATATATCTGATTAAAATACTCCGGAAAACAACGAGCGCCTTCAAAATTAGGTAGATTTATGAAATAAAAATATCTATAAAAAGTAACTCGCAAAATATTTTTTAAATTTCTAGCTGGTTTAATCATAAAAACTGTACTGTGATTCCCCCAAACACAACCTTATCAATATTTTCTACTAGAAATCGAAATGTGAATATAAATTTTAAAAACAAAAAACGATTTTAAAATGGCTGACAATCGGATACTTGTTAAGAATGGCGGATTTCTGTGTCCGACTTAATATGAACTACCAATATACCAATTCCGACCGGGTCTCCAACATTAGTCGACTCACACGACCGAAGTCATCAAACCGGACGACCGGCAATCGTATTATGACGTATATAATTCCAACGTACGCCACGTAACCTCACTTTGCGTATCAGTGATTTGTGCAACTATATTTTAGTTCTTGTTTTCTCCTTAAAAAAATGGACAGCCACTTTTTTAAGCCTAACCTCACATGTGGGAGGAGGATGGGGTCTGCTGGTTTCCTAAGCTAAAAAATGAAATTAAGATGCACCAGTGTAATGCAGCATCTCTTCCGGATAAAAAGCATTTATGGGTGGAGACAAGACATCACTACTACTATTATTATTTTGCAAAAGCCTCGACCTCTTTCTGTAAAATGTAGATGAATGTCTAAATGCCTTTTTAGTGTTTTTTAGGCATAATAAAAAAGTATATTTTAATACAGTTTTATTATTCGATAAAATTTACTATCTGATACTATAAAGGAATAATATCTTTATTCATCTCTGATGCAGTCGCCGTAACATTTAACGCTCGGAACTTGAATCCTAAATCTATTAAAGCAGCACACAATAAGAAGAATCATAAAATTAACAGCATAAAAACAAATCATTGTTGGGGATCTCCACCATTCATCTTCCACCTTAACTTTTCCTGTTAGATAAATTTGTCCATTGAATATTTGCCTAGGATCATCAAGGAAAATATAGGTATGACTTCCGCCGGGGTAAATATTCAGTAATAACTGCCTAAAAACGCAGTAGCGATGTTGGGCGCTAATAAAGTAATTTCCTTCGCCTCCAATTTCTATTTCGAAAAATCCTTTCGAAGTGAGTTCGACATTTGCTAAATGTTCATTGATTAGCAATTTAACTTGACGCTCGTCTCCGTCTTTGCAGTAGAGTCGACCTTTCATGATTTTACTTTTCGATAAATTACAATACATTAATAGAACTAGGATTGAAATGTAGTTTTTCATTAAACTAACCATTTTTAACACGTGTGACAAATCTATCAATCAACTTCTATCATTTGTGACATAAACAAAATTTTCTACAAGGGATTCAGAAACTCCCATTAAAAATGAGAAGAAATCTTCAATTTTGATTTTTTAAAATCTATACTAATATACAGGGTCCGGCAATAGTGCGTCGGGCATCTGTAGCTCCTAGAATAAAAAATTTGAGAATTTTGTTTTAGTGCAAACCTAAAGTATGTACCAGGATGTATTTCAGGAAAATATTTTAACTTCTATAGGGTGGCTCAAAAAAGTGTGAGCGGACCTGGATGATTTTTTTTAAATGGAACACCCTGTATATTATTGCATTTTTGGCTTCTTTTCAGATCACTTTACATAACCCTAAGATATGAATAAATATATTTCCATAGTTTCAGAGATATTAAAAAATAAATTAAAAATATATATTTTTCAGCCCTTCTTAAAAAGATTATTAAAAATACAAGAACTGTTCTGAAATCAAAACGATATTAGGTATTTACTTTAGATGGTCTGTTCTTACTTTGCTATAAATATGGTAATCGTAATTCATACAGGATGTTCAATATTCTACGCCAAACTTTCTAAAATATAAAATATTTTTTCTTTGTTTTTTTAAATGGAACACCCTGTATATTATTTTTTTATTAGATGGAGAGTTTAAAAATGAATATTTATTGTATTTAGAGTATTTCAAAATTTTTAACGGTTTCGCAGATACACACAGTATTATTTCATATGGCGCTTTCAATGGTAAAATACGAGAGAAAAATTACTGGGTGGCTTTGATAAAAATTTACTGTGGAAAATGCCATATGAAATATAAAACCGCAAATATCTGCGAAACCGTTAAAAATTTTGAAATACTCTAAATATAAAAATGTTCATTTTTAATTCTCCTCCGTTTATTGAAAAATAATATACATGGTGTTCCATTTAAAAACGAAGAAAAACCATTTTTATATTTTAGAAAGTTTGGCTTAGAGGCTTGACATCCTGTATAATTACGATTTTCTTATTTATAGCAAAGTAAAACAGACCATCTAAAGTAAATACCTAATATAGTTTTGTTTTCAGAACAGTTTTATATTTTTAATAATTTTTTAAAAAGGGCTGAAAAAATATATTTTTGATTTATTTTTAATATCTCTGAAACTATCAAAATGTATTTATTCATATCTTAGGAGTTATGTAAAGTGTTCTGAAAGGAAGCCAAAATGTAATAATATACAGGGTGTTCCATTAAAAAAAAATCATCCAGGTCCCTCTATAGAAGTTAAAATATTTTCTGTTACATCCTGGTACATACTTCAGGTATGCACTTAAACAAAATTCTCAAGTTGTTTATTCTAGGAGCTACAGATGCCCGACGCACTATTGCCGGACCCTGTATAAAATCCTTAAGTGACTGACATACTGATAAAATCACGATCCTGCTCAAACCACTCAACGTAAGAAGCTCAATTTTGGCATACAGGTTGATTCTAGGGTGTAGAGGTTCGATAAGAAGGGATTTTTCGAAATTCCAGTTCCAAGAGGGTGAAACCACCCCTCAAATATCACAATATTTTTATTTAAAAAACGGTCAAGTTTCCGAAAAAACGCTTAAACACGTATATTTTATTTTATTTTTCTACTTATTTTAAGATTTTTTAAAAATGTATACAGGGTGTTTCGAAAAATCTGGTCATTGATTAATCCCGATCCGGCTTAAAGCGCTTGATGTAAAAAGCTGATTTTTGGAAAACAGATTGACTTTAGGCTGTAGAGGTTCGATAAGAAGGGATTTTTCTTTCAAAAGCGCAATATCTGTTATGATGTCAAACAGCGCCCTCTAGCTACCACGAAAAAAATTGTGGAAACTGGGGATTTATACTGGGGATTAAGGAAGAAAAGCTCTTTTAAACGAGCCCTAGCTTGTTTAAATCGCGTAACCTAAACCAGAGTTATCCTTATTTTAATAAAAGCAAGTTTAACCTTCCCCCACCACTTTATTTTATGAGATAGAGCAAAATACTCTAAATCAAAAAAATTGCAAATTTCTCGATGATTACAATAGTAATATTTAAAATACCTGTTCACCTGTATATTTTTGAGAAAAAACCCTGTTTTCTAATTGGCTATTAGAGAAACGCCCCTTAGCGGGCATTTTCCGAACTTGAAAATAATTTCCAGCGATTTTTCTTGGTCGATTTACTTATTAGAATTTTTTTCCCAAAGTTATATGATAAGTAGTTTCTGAGATATAGCCGGCGTCCATTCTTAGTTGGCCACCATAGCTAGTCACCAAATTACGGCCGCTCTTTAAGCTGGGTTGACACGGTCACAGTGTACTTGGACCAAGTCAGCCGGAAGCTGGTGTATTACAAATATAATAATATACCTATATAGATGTTGCATGCGTCTCACTTTTACGCTGTTTCTGTAGTATCAACCGTTTCATCAAAGTCGAGTTGGGCGGCTTCGTAGTATCCAAGTAAGTTGGAAGGCAGCCTACTTACTTTGATGCAACTTTGATGTTAAAAAGCCTTCCAACTCAACTTTGATCGAACAGCAAATACTATACAAGCAGCTTACAAGTGAGACGCGCTTGTTCAGGCCAGTTCATACTTGACAACGGCCAATAATGCATCTGACCGAAACGTTGTGTAAGTAAAATAAATAGGCAATGGAAGTCCGAAATTATTTTAGTTTTAATACTAAATCATTGTCTACCACATTCAACGAAAAGCTGTACCAAACTGTACAACCTTTTAATCTCATCCTTTATAATCTTTCCTCTTTCTCATGTTCAACGACTGGGGATTTTACCTTCAGGCAGTAGCATAACCTGGTCTCCGATCTATGGCCCTGTATTGGAGACTGATTTTTGTTCATATCCTTGCTTTAACGTTGCTTGCTCCCTGTCAGGTGCTCAGTTTTCTTTGAATCTCTTTGAGCCTAAGGCTGAGATCGAAACTGAGATGTAAGAAGTAATGTTTCTTCCAAAAGACCACGCAATCCTTAAAATCATATACAGGGTTGTTCACCACATACGACACGGAGTATTGTAGCTAAAAGATGAGATTTTTACAAATTGTAAGTTTTGGGTTCGATGAAGGACTATTAGAGGTACAATTTAAAAATAATTTTACAAGATACAGAGTGTCTCAAATAAGTAAAAAATATCAAAGTTGTATTTTTTTAAATGGAACACCCTGTATATTATTACATTTTTAGTTTCTACGATTAAAATAAAGGTAAATTTGATTAAGATTTATTATACTTAAACCTTACCGTTTATGAAATATTTTCAATTTTGTGAAATTGCAGTAAAAATTTTAAGGCTTCATTTCTCCAAGGGTATCAAAGTTTTTAATATTAAATATTTACTGAAGTTTATTTACTGATCAGTTATTGTGTTGCAATAATAAAAATAATACTACCTTATACAGAGTGTCTAAACATTTATTTTAAATAATTATTAGCTTCAAACGGCAATAACTTATTTAATTTAAATGGAACACCCTGTATATTTTACGAGAATCAGATGCACAATTTAATTGTCTATGAAATTATATTATACCATTTTTTACCTATCTCTTTAAGTTTCCGTAGAAAATGCATTTTCTTTTAATTTAGAATTTATTTATCAATATACCCATGGACTATTGACATTTTAGATTATTTTTAAAGATGTACCAAATTTTTAAAGAGTACAGATACTAATATTGTCGATATAATTCGTTTATTTCATTAAAAAATAAAAAAAACTGTTTAAATATTTGTTAAAGAGGACCAATTAATATATGATTCCAGTATTCAAACCACATTAACTGACTGTTTGCGTTGCTTAATAATAATTGCTCCAAATACTAAAAAACTGAATTTTGTATGGGCATTAGACAGTGTGATAAAAAGTAACACCTTAAAAATGATATTTCATTTTTTAATAAATGCTTATTTATAACAACAGAGACTTTAATTTGATAACTTATTATTATATTGATTTCTGACTCAAATGCACATTTATTTATAATAATTTATTAACGAACACAATTAAGTATGTAATTAATTAGTATATGGGCGGAAATAATGGTGTGATATTTAATTAATGGTATACTCTTTTATAAAGATTTAAATAGTTTTCTTTTTGCATACAAATGGGCTAGTAATATTATCGTTTTGCTAAAAACGAAAATATTACTAGTCTATATATTTTGTACATTTGTTGCTTTAAAAACAATCTAAAATGTCAATATTCCATGGATATATTGATAAATGAGGTCTAAATTATAAGAAAATACATTTTCTACGAAAACTTGAAGGGATAGGTAAAAAATGGTATAATACAATTTGATAGACAATTTAATTGTGCATCTGATTCTAAGGTAGTATTATTTTTATTATTGCAACACAATAACTGATCAATAAATAAACTTCATTAAATATTTAGTATTAAAAACATTGATACCCTTGGAGAAATGAAGCTTTAAATTTTTTTTAATCGTAGAAACTAAAAATGTAATAATATACAGGGTGTTCCATTTAAAAAAATACAACTTTGATATTTTTTATTTATTTGGGACACTCTGTATCTTGTAAAAATATAAATTGTAGCTCTAATAGTCCTTCAACGAACCCGAAACTTACAATTTGCAAAAATCTCATCGTTTAGCTACAATACTCCGTGTCGTATGTGGTGAACAACCCTGTATAATATATCCACATAATATGATTTTCCTCCTTCAGCCTATTGGAGAATGCTAAATATTACAAGAGGCGTGTGAACTACTGGGATACTTGTAAAAATTTAAGCCCATTTCTCTAAAACATCAGTCATCTGCATTCCGATATCAGATTTTATTTTTATATGCCTAAATAATTGAACTTGTCCCAAAATTGGTTAAAGCAGAATTTGCATTTCGGAAACTGGAAGATGAAGACACTAGTAAAACACCATCTTCAAAGGGTTTCTAGCTACCTTTTTTTTATAGATGGGAAACGCCATTTACAGCCAGAGTGTGGGGGTTACCTCTCACCCGAGTCATACCCACTAAAAACCCATCTGTAGAGTTACCTCTCCAATCTCGGAACAGCCTTGCGGCATTACTTCAAGACTGGAGATTGTTTCGCCACTTATGTCTGTGCCTGCCAAATTTTTATCTTTTCATCTTCCGGTTTTTTAAGCATGATGGCTCTTCTCATCCTGGTGATTGCTTCACAGTTCTCTCTATTTTCCATCATAAGCTCGCCGACATTTTCCCTTGTTATTTTAACCTTGCATATTTGTTCCGCCGATGCTCTAGTCTCCAAATGCCTACTACACTCGAATAATGTGTGATTGGCCGTGTCTGATGCTTCACAATACCAGCATTGTGTGGATTCCGCCTTAGTTATTCTAAATAGGTACTCTCCAAAAGCGCCGTGCCCTGTCATCGCCTGGGTGATGTAGTAGTCCGTTTTCGTCCAGGTGTTGTTTATCCAAACCCTCACGTCCGGGATAAATATCTTAATTCGACTCTGGTATGCCTCCCATCTGTTCTGCCATTTGTCCAGTATTATCTTCCTGGCCTCTGATCGATACCCTGAGCCGTGCCTGTATATTAGATTTCTTTCCTCGATTTGTAGGATAATTGGGGGAATTTTTGTTAGAGCGAGAACAGCTTCTGTGGAAACTGTACGATACGCCGACACTACGCGTAGGGCTAGCATTCTGTTAATTTTCTCGAGGACTTTTTCATAGTATTTGAATGGTTTTTGCTGCCGAATTACTAGAATACAATATTTCAAGGCAGATGACGGATCTATTCGATAATTTTTATTCGAATAGTTTTCAACGAATGTTTTCTTACTAACTATCGAATTATTCGAATGAATTGCAACTATCGAATGTTTCGATAGTATTCATTCGATAGTTCCCACTACTAGTATCAACCGTCCTGTCCCTGATTTTAAGGACATGCGTAGTCATGCACATCCCCGAATCAAGCCAAACGCCCATATATTTTATTGCCTTTTGAGGTCTGATGTGGCAATTTTCCAATTGGATATTTAAGTTCGTCGTCTTGCGATGTTCTACCAGAACGACTAGTTCTGATTTTTCTGGTGCCAGATGTATGTCCGTTCTATCCAACTTATTGGTTATAGTTAGGGCAGCTGTTTGTATCTTTTCTTCGAAGATAGTGATCGTCGGAGCGGTGATCAGGACAGCCAGATCATCCGCATAAGCATTCTAGCTACCTTAGGAAGTGTATCCATGTTCATAAGATTTTTTTTCTTATTTCATGTGTAAGATCTACCCTGCAAGTTTATAACATGGTTAAATTCACACCATCGATAGGTATGGACATAATATGAACACAAATAATTTAAGACATATATCTGAAGATGTGTAACAGTTCAATTTCCAAAAAGACCATCAAATTTTGTGAAATATGTATAGAAAATTCCTAATAATATAGAAAAACATAATATGCTTTTTATTTAATTTGCAGAATAGTTTCATTTATTTTTATACGTCTTTATTAACTTTTGCTACTACTATTCGGGTCTTGATATAATTCTATATCAGAACCTGAACATTTATTAAATATTTCTATTCGCCTCAAGCCTTTTACTGACCTTACTTAACCACTTTTAAATTATTATTGGCAATTTGGCAAACTCTGCCCTTGAAAATACCAGACAAACAAATATTTAAAACCTGTTTCGCGGCGGCGTTATTACTAAGCGAACAGTGTTTAAACGAGAACCGTTTTTCTATAGACGATAATAAAGAGTTATTATACCGGGTGGGGCATTTTTACAGTAGTTATAAGACATTTCAGGTAAAACGTATGATGCGCCTAATAACGATGATAATAATATCGTTTACTTACCAATTTTTATTTAATATTTTATTCCACTATTAGCAAAGAAAATTCGCATAAATGTTAAAAATTAAACGTTAAAATACTCAAAATTTAATGTTGTTATAAAGTTTAAACAATGTTACAGAAAATAGATGATATCTGTGTTTTGCCTTGGTTTTGCCAGTATTTGCAATTTGGTATTTTGTAATTTGGTGTTTTGGTAACTTGGTATTTAAGGCATCAAATATTTGTTTTTGAATCACCATAATTATTTTTTAATACTTTACTATCAGAATATAAACGAAAATAAAATAAAAAAAGTGTTGACCTCACCCGGATTCGAACTCTCAATCTTCGGTTCGTGGTCGAAAACTCTACGCACTGCGCTTATGGAGACATGTTCGATTTATATTCAATACTAGAATTTATAGGACTAAATTAATAAAAAAAATATTGGATCCTCTTTCGATGCGCAGTAGTGAACGCAACGGGTATCGGCAGCCAGAGGGGCCGTATGCTGTTCCAGAGAGCATAGTAAAATATATATCAAAGAGCCAGACGTCTTAAAATACTTTCTCTAAAACGTTGCTAGTTCTTAGACTAAAATTCGATAATTGAATGTCATTAAATGTAATTGTCGTCTGTTAGTTGTGGATAAAATGGATAAATTATTAAGATATGGCGTTATGTAGTGTCTAAAAGAAATGTTAAAAGAAAACCGTAGACACGAGTTTTGAAGTATTTGGATTTTATGGATGTGCCATAAACAACATCGCCGTAATCGAAAAAAGATAAAATAAATGTGTCACATAATTGATACTTAGTCTTTGATAGTATATATTTCATAAGAGACTCAAACGTATATAAACGTATTAATTTATTAAAGGCTGCTTATACATGGTATACGTTATGTGCCTGAAAAGAAATCTTTGAATCAAAATAAACTCCAAGATTTTTAGTTTCTGTAACAGTGGGTATCGCAACATTATCTACCATATATGAATATTTATGTTAACAATCGTATTTGTAATTTTGTTTATATCACTGCCAAATATTAAAACACAAGATTTACCGCACTGATAAAAAAGATAGACTTGAACTAAAGTCGTCATCGTTCTTGAAAAAAAAAATTAGTGCCAAGAAAATTTATTTTAGCGTAAAAGAAAATATTTTGCCTCAAGGAAAACTCTCTTAACACAAGAAAACTGGTTCTCTTAAAAAATTCGAAAATTTCTCTTGAATCTATTTTCATTTAACCAAGTGCAAGTTACTTTGTTTTAAGATAATAAGAAAAATACGCTAGGAAGTACTTCATTCAAGAAACATGGTCATTTTACCAATAGCTAAATACTCTTTTACTTTCTTAAATAACGACACGCAAAGACGATGACTAAGGACGGTATATGTATACAATCAGACGGCAGTCCGATTAGTCGTACTGTCGTGATCCTGGATTGGACCACCGTCGTCACCAATCTTGTAGTCGCTGCCACCAAATGTTGTAGTTCTCTATTTGACTCGTATCACCACTTGTTGGGAATGTTATTCTTTATTTTTTTATAATTAAATTCTTACTAAGTTGTTATTACTTTTTATTTTTAAACTTTTAATACAAAATATAAATTTAGCAGTATTACGTCTATGAAAAAATTTTTATGAATGTTCCCGGTCCCTTCTGTGACCGTGCTTTTATGAGAATGCCCTCTCCGAAAATCCACGGGCGTACCTACTATTTCTTAATAATATTTTCAGGTAGGTTTGCAAAGGGACAAACATGACCATTTCTTAAGTAAATAGAAACCAGACATCGCGTCTGAAAGTAAACGAATTACAAAGGAAAACTAAAAATGATGCAACTATTTATGACTATTTCTTCCAAATTTCATCTTAAGGTAATGGTTCTGTTTATTTGCATCACCCATCTTTCTGAGAAGAATAATAATGTTGATGGTATTTTTCGTACCTTAAATTCTTTAGGCATAGCCGTAGAATAAGGGTAAAAATAATATTTTATACAATTTGTCGAATATACATATACATATAACCATATTAAATGTATGTTCACAACACCTCCCCCCTTAATGAGAGATTTCATGAGGTGAAAGTGATATGAAATCTCAAAACAAATGTTTATATAATTAATTAGTATAACTCAGATGGAAATGAATAAAAGTACATATATAAAAGTATTATACAAGTCTTAACTACTAATTATAACTAACTTACATTCTAACTTAACTAACATTTTTTTTTATAACTATTGCAGATTTAAAAATGTATCAAATGCGGAAATTATTTTTCTTTTAATGGTCGCCTTGATGGTACATACCCAATGGGTCTGCGCGAGGGCGCCTGTAAATTAACATTCTCTTCTTCGGAGTTTTCATAGTTACCTACATTTTCAGAGTTTTGGCTAATATTACGATTATAATGAGCAACATATCTATCACTATTTCTAGAAGATGGTTCCACAGACTGATTAACTCTAATGCATAAGTTTGGAATAATTCCGCAACAGGCTGTCTTGTTAGTACATTTTGTATACAATTTATAAATAATAAAAATAATAGCAAGAAGAGCTAAGATATAGGCAATTACAGATGCTGGAAATGTATAATTGTTTACAAGTTTCCTTTTTAGAATTTCATCACCTAACTTTTCAATATCTTCTAGCTTATGGCTCGCTACATTAAGTTCGGGGATGTGCTTTGTTAATTTCCTATAATGTTCGTTGAGAAATATTTCACTAATGTTTATTTTTTCTTCCTTTATCCTTTCGCAACAATTATCACTAATGTCGAATGGTGGAATAAAATCACTTGAAATATTGGACTGGACTGTATTTCCATGAGGGATTAGCATTGATGATGCGCTATAAGCTTTACATTGTTTACCTATAGTGACACTACCGCAATTTTTTAGTATTACATCTACGTGATTTTTTTTATTATTACATGATATCGTAAGAGTTTCTGGATGAGGAACTGCAAATAACCAAGTGTTACTGGTTTGTAGTTGAATAAAAATTGCTCTATCTGACTGAATTATACGTTTGTCACAGATATCAGGTATGATATTTGTGAATTGCAATAATTTAACTTCGCAATTATCTGCCAAATGAGCAAGAGAAACTGGTTTTTGTTGCTTGCAAATAAATTTATTTTCTATAATTTTTAAACAAGTATTAAATTCTATTTCCGACAGTGTAATAAACTGCTGTTTGCTTTCGTCAATTGCTATATATTTAGATGAGGGTTGAATTAATATAAACTGGTTATTTGACATTAATTTTGGAAAGGGTGATATTTTATAAATATAGAATAAATTTGTTTCAATTAAAGGGATGTTTATAATATATATTAATCGTTTGTTTTCGAAATAAACTTGCAACTCGATAACATTTAGAATGAGATTTGCATTGAGCGGATCTAATGGTACAGGAAATTCTAATCCATGAGGTAGAGATTCGGACACATCTTTTAATTCGTTAATTAACCTTAATGGCGTTAATATTGAGGGGTGTAAAACTCCCTTTCTTGCTACTAAAATAGCATTCGTAATCGTCATGATTTCTAATTGTAATTGATTTAGCATCATATTTAAAATAGTGACGTGTTCTTCTATGCCGGTTTTTATATATAGAAAATGAAAATTTTCTTTGACTTTGCTTAATTCATCGCTAATCTTTTTTATATTATTTTTTAATAAATTTTCGTTAAAATCTAAAGTTCCAATAGTATTATTGAAATTAATTATTGTTGATTGAACAATTTTTGTTTGTTCTTTTAAAAGTTGAAGGACTGAAGTTTCGTCTTTATTCATTTGTGAAATTTTATCATTATAGTATTTAGCATCTTCTTCATCTAAAACGCCGAATAAAACTTTAGTTGCTTTTCCTACAATATTGAACCAACCTCGTTTTTGTCTACTTTCTGATAAATGACTATGACCGATCAATTCGTGTAAGACTTCTAGTTCTTTTTCAATTTTTTCGAAAGTGTATTTAGAACTTTTCAAAAATAACTGACAAATATAATAGTGATATTGAGCATTCTCATTATTGCATAAATCTGTAGTATACTTACGGTAATTCTTTAATGATAATAACTTATTACTAATATTTTCTAATTCTACAAAAGTTACTAGTTTCCATTTGTTATTAAAAAACCTTAGTTCGCCCAGGTGCTCAAAGTGTATTCCAGGGTTCAAGTCATAAGTGGTTATATTGTATTCTGAGTGGACTACTGCTAGGATACTGGTAATTATTATAAATAAATTAACCCCCGTCATCATCTGGTGAAAACAAAAGCTTCCCTGGAGACTTGCTGCTGCGTCTGGCGCTCCTTCAGTGTCCCCAATGTCTACGTCTCGTGTCGGGCTTCTTGCTGCTTCTTGGTGCACCTTCAAGAACTGCCCGTTGCCTCTATCTTCTTCCAAAAACTGGTAGGTTTTCTGCTGCGTCTGGCGCACCTTCAGGAAACCTTGGTAGTATCCCACCGCTGCCACCAATGTCGTGATCCTGGATTGGACCACCGTCGTCACCAATCTTGTAGTCGCTGCCACCAAATGTTGTAGTTCTCTATTTGACTCGTATCACCACTTGTTGGGAATGTTATTCTTTATTTTTTATAATTAAATTCTTACTAAGTTGTTATTACTTTTTATTTTTAAACTTTTAATACAAAATATAAATTTAGCAGTATTACGTCTATGAAAAATTTTTATGAATGTTCCCGGTCCCTTCTGTGACCGTGCTTTTATGAGAATGCCCTCTCCGAAAATCCACGGGCGTACCTACTATTTCTTAATAATATTTTCAGGTAGGTTTGCAAAGGGACAAACATGACCATTTCTTAAGTAAATAGAAACCAGACATCGCGTCTGAAAGTAAACGAATTACAAAGGAAAACTAAAAATGATGCAACTATTTATGACTATTTCTTCCAAATTTCATCTTAAGGTAATGGTTCTGTTTATTTGCATCACCCATCTTTCTGAGAAGAATAATAATGTTGATGGTATTTTTCGTACCTTAAATTCTTTAGGCATAGCCGTAGAATAAGGGTAAAAATAATATTTTATACAATTTGTCGAATATACATATACATATAACCATATTAAATGTATGTTCACAACAGTACGTCGCATTTCATAGGTCGCCCATCATAGTACGCATGGGTTTTGTTGCTTGGAATATTCCACTTGGAATTTTGCATAATTTGCTTTTTAAACGCATATCGTATAACAAATTAGTGATCGTTATTAACATGCATTTGTCATTTTTTTTGGACAAATTTTAGGATTTATGGGTTCTTTAAAGGAGTTTCTGAAAAAATGTAAATTAGAGCATTTATTTGCTATATTTGAAGGTAAGAGTTGAGCATTTACCTAATGCACCTGTTTAGATAACGCATGCGTGACTATAGAATAGAATAAGAATATAGGTATCGATGTTTTTATGCAAATAATTACAAAAATTATAGAATTTCAAGTCGTCGTATTAAAAAATTCAAAATGTGACCAAAACTTATAATTTCAATAATTTATTTGCTGTATTTTAATTAATTGTGATGTAACATTTTTTTTGTAATTTGTAGAGTGATGAACCACCCCAAAAAATAGCAAGGAGTGAAAAAGCAGAAATAACTACTATCGAGGAAAATAATACCACTTTACTTATTACAGACCAGGAAAACCTAAATTTATCAGAAAATAATATACCTCGTAATATGCCTGTATATGATGTATAAACTTCTCTTAGATCAAAATAACTTTTAGTTGAGTTAATAGTATTCGCTATTGGTTTAAGAAAAGTGTCTCTTTAATCAAGAAATATCCAGTTTCAATCAAGAATTTTTGCATGAATCCAAGAGACTATTGTTCTTGTAGCAAGAACTTCTTTGCATATTCATTTTGGGTCAAGAGTGAAATACGTTGGACAGATAGATTCTTCTATTCTCTAAAGTAATTTTTTAAAGCTTATGAAAAGATAGTTAATGATTTGGGCAAAGAAACGTCGTTCTTGGCCCTATTGAAAAGCGCCAATCTTTTGGGTCAAAGTCATATTCATTTCGACTGAGAGATCCTTTTTTTCAGTGCGGCATTAAATTATGCTCCAAAAGTAAAGCACTTTTACGCCTAAGCATAAAAGTACGAAAACATATTATTAAACTAACATAAATTGTCAAATTCAACGAGCGTAACCATAGTTTCTCCATATATAATTACATACAAGGTATGACTTTTAAATATTTTTATCTACGTCAGTGAGTTAAGAAGCTCTTAACTTACGCATTTTGAGTGAGTTAAGAGCTTCTTAACTCACGCATTTTCATTACCGCACTCCTTGTTTAGATCACTACCAAAGAGAAAAAAATATCTTGTAAAACATTTATTTTGCACTAAATTGGAAAAATATGTTTGAGTACCTTTTCATGTCCATAGTTTTGTATTTTTTTTCAGTGCACCATTTTTCACACTTAGAGTATGTATATTCATACTTATGTT
Organism: Sitophilus oryzae; assembly: GCF_002938485.1. NCBI lineage: Eukaryota > Metazoa > Arthropoda > Insecta > Coleoptera > Curculionidae > Sitophilus > Sitophilus oryzae. Next base: position 105,764 of record NW_022147423.1, on the reverse strand, counting down.
TCGATCTTGCTGGAAGCAATCCAGAAATGGCTCTGAATGCCTTTTCTTCAATGTCAGAGGGAATACTTTCCGAATCGCTCATTTTTTAAACTAGTGACATCAATATTATCACAAAACATCCCCCTTTAGAACTACATCTGTCATGTTAAGAAATGAAAGTAAATAATCAAGTGCCTCTCGTGTTTGTTCGCACCAAGGTTCGCACTCTAAAAATATCAATTAATGCCTGAATATATTTTTAACATATTTTTTAAATTTACATTTTTTAAATTGTAAAATAATATATTACATTTAAATGGAATATATTACATTACAATTATGTCAATTACAGGTTTACAGGCTTGTTTTCTAACATTTTTTAAATAAAACGAATTATTAAATTTCAATATATTTATATTTGTCGTAGGTATGAAAAAAGTAAAATATAAAATGGACAAACGCTTACTTACATTGCGATAAAACTTCCACTTTTAGTTTTGCAATCCAAACGCAATATTTCTATTTCACAAATAAAAATATCCGACAACACTAAAATCACTGAAACTTCCGCGGCTGATAACCAAAAGTGAAAAATATGACGGCACTTTTTGTTTTGGACCTGCATATCAACATTATTACGCTGTACCATTATGAAAATATCTAATTATAACTTGTAAATTTTAATATTTTAACATGATTTTAACTCTTTCTGACAATAACTAACTTTTGGTTTTCAAGATTTTGATCAAGATGACATTTTATAAGGCAACTGACATATATGTCATAATATGTGAATTTTAAATATGTATGTAATATAATTTAAATTAATGTAATGCAACTTTATACTAAGAAAACATTTATACACTCACAAAATACAACAAAGTCTAATAATATAGTTTGAAAACAATGAATATTGAAATAAAATTAAAAAAGTTAAACGCGACCCCTTGTGTCAAAATTAGATGATTAAATTTTCGCAATTTTTACACCATTTGATGACCGGTGGCGCCTCTAGTGTTTGTTCGGGCGGTTGGTCTTTTACTCCCACTTATGGCCATTAAAGATAAAGTTCTAAAGGGGGATGTTTTGTGATATTATTCACTGTCATATTGATATTGCCATGCGAGTTAACTCTATTAAGATACTTATGTGGTTACGCAACTCGTGCTACGCACTCGTGCAACTTTCACACACGTGTCTTAATGATGCTGTTAACTCACTTGTATCGTAAATATCTATTATAATATTTGGAACGTTTGAAATTGTTTAAAAAATTATTTGTGGCGATTAAAAAAAATAGCATGTTCCATTCGGAGTAAAAATCACTTTTTGTGCTTCGACTGTATGTCGGTCTGTGTTGTATCATTTGTGTCATTTTTACTCCGAATAAAATAATAAGTATGTACAGGGTGGACCATTTTGGTTGTTTCTATAGAGTATCTAGGAAACCGTGAGAAATATTCAAATTTTGATACTGGAGTCTCGGGTTCTTTTTTTGAAAAAATTACAATGGCGCAAACGGATCGTGGCTATCTTGATCGGTTTCAAAGCTACAGGGGGATCCTCAAATTTTGTACTTTTTGAAGATGTTCGATAGTTTGTTTATTTCAGCAACCACGGAAAAATGAATTATACATTCTAAAGGCACTTTTCTGTGTAGAATGCAGTGGCGTAGTCAGACTTTTTTCGAAAAAAATATTTTTTGAAATATTAACTATACCTATGTTTTTTTAAATAGAACCCGCTGTATATTTTTAAATTTTCTTATTCAGCTTGGCATGGGCTTCTCGAAAATATATAACACTTTATATTTATTTTCACTATTAACCTCAACATTTCACATTTTTCTTAAAATATCCACTTAGTAGATAGTAGGCTGCGCCGAGTAACAAAGTAAACGGTTGTCATGGTGATCGGAACATACCTTTGATGGATGCGGGACATTTAATTTTAACAGATTGAAGTGTGTGTATTTTAAATAATAAAAAAATGAGTATATTTTAAAATCCATTCCAAACCAAAAAATGAGTAAATTTGAAAATTTTGAGAAATATAATATGATATGATTTATATTTTGAGCCATATCCAGAGCGCGAGCAACCAAACCCAGCCATTTTTAAAAGGTTAGAAGATAGTTTAATCCAATTTTAGATGTTTTCAAAAACCGCGTCCGAATCCGAAAAATTATCAGAAAGAAGATGAATAAAATCAATATATTAATGTCCTCGGAGCCATAACACCAGATCCAACAACATCAAGTAGAGCTATTGAAATGCTGTTAGCGGCGGCGTGCGGAGACGGTACCAACTCTGTCTAGATAATAATGGGCAGCAGTCTGAACATTTAATGTAGTCTTTTTTTTATATTAACTGAGAAGCCCGATTGAAGTAACCTTTTGAGGTTATGAATATGTTCTTTTGTTTCTGTCACACTTATTTTTATTTGCTTCGCATTGTTCGATTTTATTTAATTGCTAATTCATGTATTCGGCTCCGAGGACATTAATATATTGATTTTCTTCATCTTCTTTCTGATAATTTTTCGGACGCGGTTTTTGAAAAGATCCAAAATTGGATTAAACTATCTTCTAACCTTTTAAAAATGGCTGGGTTTGGTTGCTCGCGCTCTGGATACCGCTCAAAATATAAATCAGCTGCCATTTGCTTATGTTTGTTAGACTCAATATAACATTCTAACATATCATATTTCTGAAAATTTTCAAATTTACTCATTTTTTTATTATTTAAAATACACACACTTCAATCTGTTGAAATGAAATGTCACGCATCCATCAAAGGTATGTTCCGATCACCATGACAACCGTTTACTTTGTTGTTACTCGGCGCGGCCTCCTACCTACTAAGTGGATATTTTAAGAAAAATTTGAAATGTTGAGGTTAATAGTGAAAATAAATAGATGTGTTATATAGTTTCGAGAAGCCCATGTCAAGCTGAATAAAAAAATTTAAAAATATACAGAGGGTTCTATTTTAAAAAAAAACACAAGTATAGTTAATATCTTAAAAAATATTTTTTTCGAAAAAAGTCTACGCCACTGCATTCTACACAGAAAAGTGCCTTGAGAATGTATAATTCATTTTTCCGTGGTTGGCTGAAATAGACAAACTATCGAACACCGTCAAAAAGTACAAAATCTGAGAATCCCCCTGTAGCTTCAAAACCGATCAAGAGAGCCACGATCCGTTTGCGCTATTGTATTTTTTTCAAAAAAAGAACCCGAGACTGCAGTATCAAAATTTGAATATTTCTCACGGTTTCCTAGATACCCTATGGAAACAACCAAAATGGTCCACCCTGTACATCATACCGACTATTACCATACGATTGAAAAAAAAGGCGTCAACGATGGCTATGAAATGAAGATCGCTGTCATTTTATATACAAAATTATGTGGGGATCCTCATTTCCAAGCCAACTGGATTCTGGTTTTTTTTTATCATACAGTATTTATTCAATAATATTTTTAAAAAACATCATTTCCTTTTAGACAATGACGTAAAATATGAGTAACTTTCTGATATTTCGCTGATAAGTAACGCATGTAACAAATTACGCCGATTTAAATTTAAAATTGAAAAACAACGATATTAACGAATAAAAGAAGCAGGTTACTCAAGTCGAAAAACGTAATAACATGTTGGCAATGAAATCGAAAAATAACAAAAAAGGGAACGAACACTTTTGCTCTCGTTATACCATGACCCACCTCACCCGGTCGTTGCTTAAATGTTCATGTTTGCGGATGTACGTTTTATATCTTTACGATGTCGGAATCTTTCTTTTCAATTCTCTTTCTTTTGCCTTTATTTTCCTTCTTTTGTCTTTATTTTTATACTTGAGCTACCACTTCTTTATGTTTGCTTTTTTCAGCTCTTTCAGCTTTATAACTGTAATAAGTTCTATACTTATCAGTTAACTTTTATCTTTTATGTATTGAGGATGTATTTATTCTACGATTTGAATGAACAATAATCGATTTATATTACAAATTCGTTTAAGATCTGTATATTGTGTATATATTTTCTATTTGTTTCTTGCCGCACTATAGTATACCCAAGTAGCATCTATCTGACTTCGAACTAAATCTGACCTGAAGCGACGTCAGACTTTGTGCAAATTTAGGTCGGGTGCTGGTGATACGACCGGTGACGTCGCTTTCCTATTAAAAGCGACGTCGTTGGATCCGAGTCGGGAAATCCAACGATCTGTCGACGTACAAAATAACAACGTACCATTTTTATTAATTTTTCAACGTATCGTTCCCACGTTGGCTTGCACGACGTACATATACTTGAACTTGTCCGAATAGGATACGTCTCACTGATAATCCCTAAAGTAACGTCCAATTATATTTTGCTGTTTTTTATGTTCATATTTATAACCTAATTTACGCATCTCTATTTACGTCCGTAAATACCGTATGATCGAATAAAAACGGCGTCAACCATGGCTATGAAATGAAAATCGCTGTCATTTTATATGTAAAATTATATGGGAAATGTCATCGATCGTCATTTCCAAGCCAACTGGACGCCGTTTTTTTTTTCGATCATACGGTACAACCCATTAAGTAGCATTTGCGACCTAATGAACATCATGAATATAACCTAATAAAAAGATTTTGTAAACATACTTAATTTTTTTATTATGCCTAAAAAAACACTAAACAGGCATTTAGACATTCATCTACATTTTACAGAAAGAGGTCGAGACTTTTGCAAAATAATAATAGTAGTAGTGATGTCTTGCCTCCACCCATAAATGCTTTTTATCCGGAAGAGATGCTGCATTACACTGGTGCATCTTAATTTCATTTTTAGCTTAGGGAAACCAGCCAGACCCCATCCTCCTCCCACATGTGAGGTTAGGCTTAAAAAGTGGCTGCCCATTTTTTTTAAGGAGAAAACAAAAACTAAAAATATAGTTGCACAAATCCACAAATCACTGATACGCAAAGTGAGGTTACGTGGCGTACGTTGGAATTATACGTCATAATACGATTGCCGGTCGTTCGGTTTGATGACTTCGGTCGTGTGAGACGACTAATGTTGGAGACCCGGTCGGAATTGGTATATTGGTAGTTCATATTAAGTCGGACACAGAAATCCGCCATTCTTAACAAGTATCAGATTGTCAGCCATTTTAAAATCAGCAAAATAAAACACTAAATCACCACAATACACCAAAACATTTTTACTTTTACACTGTTTAAAGGTAAAAGTGTTTTGGTGTATTGTGGTGATTTAGTGTTTTATTTTGCTGTGTAACACCAAAGGTTCCAACCCTCAACTGTAATCATTTTAAAATCGTTTTTTGTTTTTAAAATTTATATTCACATTTCGATTTCTAGTAGAATAATATTGATAAGGTTGAGTTTGGGGGGAACCATAGTACAGTTTTATGATTAAACCAGCTAGAAAATTAAAAAAATATTTTGCGAGTTACTTTTTTATAGATATTTTTATTTCATAAATCTACCTAATTTTGAAGGCGCTCGTTGTTTTCCGGAGTATTTTAATCAGATATATCAAAAGTGACTTCCGTTGACAAAACTGATGTCTGGATTAATGATTCAGAATTATTATAATAGGAAATTAGGTGGTGGCACTTATAGTTATATTCGAGGAGTGATTATGAATCCATTTGTAATTAGGTAGTTTGGTTAGGTTTTTATGTATTCTTGGTAGCGAATATGAAACCAAACGTAACGTAAGTGCTTAGCGACGAATTTTAAAGTAACTAAAATCCAACGTAATATGACGTTGGTAATTGTAGGATTACATTCCCTATTAGGTCAACAGATACCGACGTCGAGGCGACCCGAATCTGTATTCTCCATTGAGTGCAAATAAGGGTCGTCAGGCGGTCGAACCGACACACAGTGCTTCGGACATATGGCTATAGAGGACAAAATGCAAAACTTCTTTATTGTAGGTAATTTATTCAAACTAGGTTTATTTGACACAAATGATGAGTACTCTCATTGTACTAAATGATGATGATGTTCTTAGTCCCAACGTTTATGAAAAAATCTTATAAATAATAAAAATGTTGGAACTGTGTTCCATCTAAGGAAATAATAATTTATAGTATGAAAACGGTGTAAGTATTAAATAAATCCCTGTGATAAAAAAGAATTGAAATAACTTTAGAACATGATTCCTACAATATAGCCTCAATATAAGATAAAAATGTTTGAAAAAGAAAACATTAATGTTATATTTAATTAAAAAAAAAACTTAAGATACTATAAATTTACTTTAGGACAACAAAATGCATAGATCGGAACTACTCTGATTCAGAAGAATCACTGCTGACAGAATCTTCCAAATTTATAGTATCCAGATCACAGGTAGATGAAGTATCCTCACATATAAGGTATTTCTGTACATTATTTTCTAATATGTTTACTTTTTTCGCGTTGTTACTATTCTTTTTTTTTGGTATGAGGGGGTTCGGATAATAGTTACCTCTTTAATAGACCATATCCATATTATTATTTTTTCCTTTTCTTGGGTATTAGGTTTTATAATAAATTGAAAGATGGAAACTCTTTTATGCGACGTTTCGCTCCAACATAGTGGGCTTTTTCAGGCACGAGTGGTGTCTCATTTGACTGGAAGGTTCATCAATATCTAATAAAGAGAACATTTTTTGAAATACAAATAATTTTGAGTTCTTGTCCTTATGATCAAGCCAAGTATTAACCAAATCGGCATTGCTTATCAATTTTACTCCATCTGAAAAGTATTATAAAATAAAGTTCGTCGCAAGCAGACGCAGGTGAACTATACAAAAGGTAAAAGTGTATGAATAACGCAACAAAAATATTCAATAAATACGATATGTTTTTGATATGTTTTTAAACGCCCTTTGAAGTTTGAAAACGTAAAATTTTTATACCCATTTAAGAATCATCTTAAAAATAAATAAAAAACTAAACAATCACTAACTTGTTTAGAAATAAATTTAAAGTACATACCTTGTTTAACAATATCCATAGTGGCTTTCAATTAAGTACGTACCGTTTAACTCCATAATATACAGAACTACTATGAATGTTATTCTTTTCACTGATAAGATAATGATCGAAAAATGTATTTTTAGTGAAAATATTTGCTAACAAAAAACGCTGTTTATGAAAAATAATATACAGGATGGTTGAACATTGCTATAAGTATAAAATTACATATTCAGATATTAGTAAATTTTAACTTTTTTTTCGATTTTTGTCCATGGGACGAAGCACTGTGCGACGTTGGTACCCGACGTCGGGTTTATTGAACGCGACGTATACCCGACGTTAGATAACGTCCAAATGCTACTTGGGTACAGGGTGTCCCAGGCTTAGCGTGCATTAGCAGTTTTTAAAGAGCTACAATATCTAGATCGGAAATTTTTTACACATATTTTTTTCACAATGAGATCTATCGAGTAAAAATATTTTCAATATGGCGTCACTTCGGCAAACACCGGAAGTTGACAGCAACTTTCCCATTTTCTCATTATTAAAATATGAGATATAGAAGATTGTAATATTTTTGTAAGTGTATAACAACACGCAATAGATTGGTTCGTCTAAAATTACTAGCTTCTCTAAAATAATCTAAATTAAACTGGCAATAGGAACAAAAGAAGTCAATTTCTAAGGCGTTTTTATTTTGCTTCATAAATAAGAGCAAGATATATTAAATCAATTTATTAGCCCGGCTTTACGCGTCTTGCGGTAGACGTTCGAGCTACACGTTGTGCCGGAAGGATTATTTGAAATCGTTTTCCTTTTTGTTTTCTTTTTGTTTTTTACTTCTTATATTTACCTCAAGTGGCTCAAGTTTATTATTTTAAAGTGTGAACTAAGACATATTTCAGGAAAATGTGTTCACTTCTGTATGGATATTGTAACGTTTTTAGTTCGTTACATGTCTTTTTTATATATAATATATTGTTACGTTTTTCGTCGGTTCCGTGTGGATAGAAAGTCACAATTTATTTAACACTAATTAACAAAAACAATAACGATAAAAGACTTATAGAACTATTTACAAACGATTTATAACTAAGAATTTATTTTGAATTTTAGCGCGTCAACTGCACTTGTCGATTTATAACTGCCCCCTGTAGGCCACGGCCACCGGCTTTTATACCGACAGGTAAAGAACTCTAGAATAGTCCATAGATCGTTAGTGCGTAGAGAAGGTTTTCGAATGTTCTCGTATGTACTAGCCCATTCCAGTGGGACTCGATTCTTCTCGAACGAATGAATCATTACGGTGTCTATTCTTTAATGCGATGTTAAGGTCATCTGAGGGCGGGATATATAGTTAGGTTAGGTCGAGTCCACACGGGTCCGCAACAATATGATGTCTGGCGTATCATCACCGGATTCCCTATCGTTCCGGCCGGATAATTTATTTGACGAATTTTTACGTTCTCTAGTCCACAACCCTATTGTCGTTTGACACAACCCTGTTATCGCTCTGTGGAGGCGCTGTCAACATCGCTTCTGTCAACTCTCTGTGCTGTCGACTGACTTTTTGCTTTTAGCGCTCTGTAGGCTAACCTAACCATCCCGGCTTTCAGAAATGGTGATTATTTAAATCTTGCTGTATAATCTGAATCAGCTGCTATTGTAAACAGGTAAAGATGAGATATTATCCTTTTAGATTCCATATTATTACTGCATATTTTTAGGGTAGAGTTTTGGATGTCCCAACTTAACTTGTATTTGTATTTTGCTGGCATGTTGGCGTCCCTTTTCTTTTGTCCTCCAGAATGTTACATGGAAGAAAGGACAGTTTCTTTGTTTTTTATTGAGCCCTCGGAAGTAATTCAAGGGTCCAAGGTACAGACTATTTACAAGATACGGGCATTATCCAAGGTCCTAGTAGCATCCTAGGTACGGGTAGTGTTCCCCTGTACCGTTGTCTTATGGACGGACTGTGTCCAAGGTTATGGTCCAAGCTTATGGCCCAGGTTACGGACATTATCCAAGGTCCTAGTAGTGTTCCAAGGTACGGGTAGTGTCCCCATATTGCCACAGTATGGATACAGCGTAAGCTACATGCTGCTTGCCCCATTTCTAAGCCTAGTCAGTAGCTACGACTGTATTGATTTATGGTGTCCCTCATTCTGACCCCTTTTGTTGTTTTGGCCAAATGGGATCGCCGCCGATAGACAGTGTACAGAGATGCGAGCCCACCTCACGCTGTTACTGTTTGAAAGCTAAGATTACGTAAAGAACAGCTATGTAGATTTAAGTTATAGTTTTACATTTAACATTTAAAAACATTTTCAGTCTTAACTTAACATCAACGTACATTTTAAATAATATCGTACAGACTATATTTAGTGGTTAGATTGTTAAGAACATTCATGTCGATTTAATATTTAAAATATGATTTAGATCTTAGGTTTCATTACATTACGTCTTGTAATGGTATTAGTTTACATAGATATTAGTACGTAACTCTTAACACCACTTTCGTTGACATAAAACCATATTATAATAATTATTAAAATTGTACAATGCTATTTACCATCACAGTCCATCTTGAATAAATATAGTCATTAGTTTTAAGTAATATACAACTGTGTTTTCTTTCTCTGTACATGCCTGGCGCCCAATATCTGTATTTTTTTGTTTATTGTTATTGATTAGTTTTCTCTCTAGTGAAATACCTTATCTACGACTGCTCTCCGATGAAAAGCTGCCGTTCGCAGTGATAATGTTTTATAAAAAAACGCTACAATATCTCAAAAACTGTGAGTTGGTGACGTGGATTTTTAATCACTTTATATTAATATTCTATATTGAAAATGATATTATATATTGAAAATCTTTCAACTTGCATTGTCCATATTAAAATCTTTTTGTTTTTGCAAGTGTTTTCCATATTGCGGATATATCCATATTTTGACGATTGCTAAAAATGTTATTCTTATTTTACTTTCAATGTGGTAGACAATGATCAGTATTGACATCGTTGATTGAAGAAATAAGAAGATGCGCAACCTTATGGGCGATTTCGTGGCACAAAACCTGTCCGAGATGTAGCTGGCGTTACCGTCAGCCTGTCCGAGAATTCCAAGATTTAGTTTAGCTCTGCGCCGCTGCGCGCTTATAGTGGCGTACAGCGGCAGCGGATAAAGTACCGTGACAGACCGTAGTTCTGCTTTCAGTCGACAGAGTGACTGGTTGCCAGAACTACGGATTAATTCGTAGATTTACGGATTTTGGATACAGTAGTTAATAATACGGATTTTCTATCATTAAACAATTTAATATAGGTAATATTATATGATTAAACAAAGAACGGCGTCAGAGTCGGCTAGGAAATGAAGATCGCTGTTATTTCATAAGTAAAATATTATGGTAAATGTCGTCATTTCAAAATCGTCATTTCCAAACCAACTAAACGACTTTTTTCGATCATACGACATATTCGGTACCTATAAAAGAATTTTTGTTCTTTGTTCTATGTTTAAAGGTGCCGTTACACGGCGCGTGGATCGCCGAGCCTGCAACAAAAAATTCGCGCCGCACGCCGCGCGCCGTGTGAATGGGTCGGCACGAGGATCGTCGGTCGGCGCGTCCTTCCCGTCGACTGACGGTAAATTTCAAAGCAAACGCGCCGCGCGAGGTCTTCACCAGTAATTTGTTTAAATTCAGTTAAATTTAATTCTTACATAATCTATTTAAATAACTTCATTTAATGCAAAAATACATAATTTGATTTTTTTACACTGTCGTATTTTATTGATAATATCTTATTGTAGACTTTGAAAAAGGTTAAAACTGAACCGAAACGTTAGTTATGTAATAAACACTTCCTAAACCCAGAAAAAGCTTAATATTTACGAAAACCTTTAAATAAAAAAATATATTAGATTGGTCAAAGAAAATTTAATTAAAAAAAAAATATATAGTTTATTAGTTCTAAGTATAATAATATAAGTTACATACAAATACCCCGAAGGGTGTAGAACATGTCAAAAATGAGGACTATTACTAGGAGTGTAAGGAGCACTAGATACATTTTGCTGAGGTGATTTATGTATGTGTAATAATTGTATTTTAATAATATTTAATTTATACTTTTAAATTTTACAGGAGCTATAGAAATATTAATTCATAAAGTTTTATGTGCAATTATGCTATTTAAAATTTGTATAGCTATACTAATTTATTGGCGGCAATTATTCCATATCTGTTTTCCTTTAAAACCATCAATTTTAGATTTGATAAAGATTACATTAACAAATTTTATTTTTTAATGTACTATTCAATCATAATTCTAAATATTCAATTAATAATGGATTTATCTTTTACACTTCTTTTCCTACGATTAACGTGGCTGAATTTTTACGAAAACTAATATAAATTGTACATTAGCTTGACGTTTTAAAACTACGCTGAAGAGAGAGACCACCAAGGGGGAATTTTTGCGAAGCAAATTTCGATTAAACCTCAGCAGCTGGAAACTTCATAGCTGCAACTAACAAACATAATTCCCTAAGATTGATGGATAAGCCGGATTTGCAATTGATTAATGCGGTGTAATTTGCACTACCGCGTGATGGGAGGTAAGTGTTCCGAGTGGTTTTAGTAGGAAAATTTAAGGTCCGCTTCACAATAGAAGGTCGAATAATAAGAGCGACGTTGAACATATTAAACAATTTTGTACAACTAAAAAACAACTAAAATTTAGGTTTTCTCTAGTAAAAATGATTAAAATTTGAGTTTAAAATAGATGAAACAGTCAGAATAGATTTCACTCATCTGACTATTTTTTTACCTAACACATCAACAATGAAATTGATGAGAAAGACTAGTATAATGTATTATATCCCAGTAACAGTTCTAGTAAATTATATATTTGTTTATAAAATGTATTAATAAAATTAATTATTAAAATTATATATTTTTTGCAATATCTAAACGTTTATCCATCATCATGGGTGGTTGTTATACCTAAAAGTTATTAGTAAAATCAACATGCAAATATATTACTCAAAACAATTATCGCATATTTGAGTAAAAATAATTATTACACATTTCTAAATGAAGCATGCCTTTTTCCGCCTTTCAATTTTGAGTCTTTTAAAGATAATTAGGATACGCACTGACATGTAATTTTTAGTCGGCCGACTATTTAGTTGCAAAAGTCAAAACCATAAATTCTTATGAAGCCGACCAGCCCAATATTTGATTGCACTGCGTAGGCTTAGGCTATGCGTTGACAGGCAATTTTTAATCGGCCGACTATTTAGTTGCATATTTGTAACCAATATATCCCTATGAAGCACTAGAACCCACATTCAAAAGAATAACTTTAGATATTTTTGATTAGCTCGTTTACGAGTTATCGCCGATTTCTTTTTAAATATTTCTCCTCTTTCTTATGGCCCTGTATTTACTTATGAGCACCAGTCAAGGTAAAAGATAACTGTCAAATGAAGTTGTCATTTCAGAAATTTACCTATTTAGTGCTTTATTATTATTGAAAACTCATACCTACATCGAAAATATTAACCATGAATTACACTACCGAAGAAAAAGTATTAAAAACTAAATAAACGTAAACGTACATTCGTCAGTGAAACATATGTTTTTTAAAAATTCCCTATTCGTATTTGCTCTTTCCATCATATCAAAACAAAACGCCTGCCGCCGTATTTCGTCCCCATCTCGTAGCTCTTGGTGCTTTTCATATTTGAAGGAATAGTATTTATGTCGTTTCAAAATTCGAAACGATGTGGTGTGATCTATTCCTATTTCATCCTCAAGTTTCCTTGTGCTGATCTTTCCATCGTTCTCTTCCACGTACAATAAAACTTCCAAGTCGGTATCATTTCTTGCATCTTCTCTTTGTTCCTGCCTTGCTTCACATCTGCAGTCATTTATTAGGGTACCTTTGGTCTCAAATCTCTGGATATTCCTTGCGATTGTAGATTTTCCAGGTATCGGTCTATTCGGATACAGAACAGCAAACATGTCCTACACCTTTTGATAACTATTTCCTTGATAATACCATTCAATCATCAATACTTTTTCTTCGGTAGTGTAATTCATGGCTAATATTTTCGAAGAAGGTATGATTTTTTAATAATAATAATAAAGCACTAAATAGATAAATTTCTGAAATAACAACTTCATTTGACAGTTATCTTTTACCTTGACTGGTGCTCATAAGTAAATACAGGGCCATAAGAAAGGAGAAATATTTAAAAAGAAATCGGCGATAATTCGTAAACGAGCTAATCAAAAATATCTAAAGTTATTCTTTTGAATGTGGGCTTTAGTGCTCTTCAATAAACCTAAATAGAATTATTTTCAAAAATAATTAGGGGAAGCCACACTTGACCCCATTAAAATTTACATGGGATTTCCTATGTCGGCGATGCACATCTGATATGGCTGGCTGAAAGTCCACCACATACGACAATGGAGTATTGTAGCTAAACGATGAGATTTTACAAATTGTAAGTTTGTGTCTGTTGAAGGACTACCTCGAGCTACAATTTAAAAATATTTTTTATTAAGATACAGAGTGCTTCCTCAAATAAATAAAAAAATATCAAAGTTGTATTTTTTTAAATGGAACATCCCTGTATATTATTACATTTTTAGTTTCTAAGCAATTAAATAAAGGTAAATTTGATTTAAGGTTTATTGTAGTTAAACCATCTGTTTTGAAATATTTTCAATTTTGTAAAATTGCAGTAAAAATTTTAAAGCTTCATTTTCTCCAAGGGTCAATGTTTTTAATACTAAATATTTAATGAAGTTGATTATAGATCAGTTATTGTGTTGCAATAATAATAAAAAATAATACTACCTATACAGAGTGTCTAAAAATTTATTTTAACAATTATTAGCTTCAAACGGCAATAACTTCTTTAATTTAAACGGAATGCCCTGTATTTTAGGAGAATCAGATGCACAATTAAATTGTCTATCAAACTGTATTATACCATTTTTACCCATCCCTCTGTTTTCGTAGAAAATGCATTTTCTTATAATTTAGACCTCATTTATCAATATATCCACGGAATATTGACATTTTAGATTGTTTTAAAGCAACATAGATTAGTAATATTATCGCTTTAGCAAAACGATAATATTAATAGCCCATTTGTATGCAAAAGAAACTATTTAAATCTTTATAAGAGTATACCATTAATTAAATATAACACCATTATTTCCGCCCATATACTAATTAATTACATACTTAATTGTGTTCGTTAATAAATTATTATAAATAAATGGGATTTGAGTCAGAAATCAATATAATAATAAGTTATCAAATTAAAGTCTCTGTTGTTATAAATAAGCATTTATTAAAAAATGAAATATCATTTTAAGGTGTTACTTTTTATCACACTGTCTAATGCCTATACAAAATTCAGTTTTTTTAGTATTTGGAGCAATTATTATTAATCAACGCAAACAGTCAGTTAATGTAGTTTGAATACTGGAATCATATTAATTGATCCTCTTTAACAAATATTTAAACAGTTTTTTTTTTTTATTTTTAATGAAATAAACGAATTATATCGACAATATTAGTATCTGTACTCTTTAAAATTTACATCTTTAAAAATAATCTAAAATGTCAATAGTCCATGGGTATATTGATAAATAAGTTCTAAATTACAAGAAAATGCATTTTCTACGGAAACTTAAAGAGATAGGTAAAAATGGTATAATATAATTTGATAGACAATTAAATTGTGCATCTGATTTTCGTAAAATATACAGGTGTTCCATTTAAATTAAACAAGTTATTGCCGTTTGAAGCTAATAATTATTTAAAATAAATTTTTAGACACTCTGTATAAGGTAGTATTATTTTTATTATTGCAACACAATAACTGATCAGTAAATAAACCTCAGTAAATATTTAGTATTAAAAACTTTGATACCCTTGGAGAAATGAAGCCTTAAAATTTTTACTGCAATTTCACAAAATTGAAAAATATTTCAAAACGGTAAGGTTTAAGTATAATAAAACTTAATCAAATTTAATTTTATTTTAATCGTAGAAACTGGCAAAATGTAATAATATACAGGGTGTTCCATTTAAAAAAATACAACTTTGATATTTTTTACCTATTTGGGACACTCTCTATCTTGTAAAATTATTTTTAAATTGTACCTCTAATAGTCCTTCATCGAACCCAAAACTTACAATTTGTAAAAATCTCATCGTTTAGCTACAATACTCCGTGTCGTATGTGGTGAACAACCCTGTATAAAAACGTCATTAGCGTGTTTATACTTAGATATTTGTTTTTTATCAAATACATCAATTTACATGACGAGAAATTGATGGGAATTTCATACTAGTATAACGCATTATAACGAAGTAACAGGCTCAATAAATTACATATTTTTTTATAAATTTTCTAGACGTTACCTTCCACAATAATATTTTCCGGTCGCTTATCTTTACTCGAATCGATGTAGATTCATTTTTCGATTCTGTAAAGTTTCCACGGAAAAAAGACCGCTACCGGTTATTTATCTTAGCAGACGCGAGCAAAAGAAGTAATGATTAAACGCCAGCTCTAGGAAACTGCAGGATGCCTCTTGATCTTATTTCGCTGCTGCCGTTGCTGCTTCTTTCTGTACCAATTAATCAGAAAAAATAAAAATGCAAATATCGCAATATAGCAACGTCATTGTCGATTAATAGTGGAAGAATGCTTGCGTCATATCTGTATTACAATGTTAAAATGTAACAAATATTATATTATACCTACTATGCAATAGATGGAACATATTATAATAGATACTTATATCACAGACCATACATATTATAAACCTTGTTTTTTCTTTATAGTTTTTCATGGTTCCAATTTTCGGAATCGGGTACTTAGTTAGGTTACTAGTTTGCGCGCATAGCACGCCCACTTATATGGCCTCTAAAATTGTGCACAGCGCCTGCCCGACACAGTTATTAGAGATATATCGGAAAACCGAATAGCGTCATGCAGTATTTACGCGTACCTTTATCATGGTTACGATATGCGCGAGTCAATTTTTAACGCAACACCCGCTAATAACGTTACCGCCTGACGTAATTTGCGGATCAATTACACCAAGCGCTATTTCTAAATAACGTTTAAAAATTGCTTAAATGGGCATGTGCGGGTATTTGACATCGGGGGCCGGCCGGCGAGATCTTTTATTTTAGGTTATGTTTGAATTGGTTTGAATTATTACTTTAGTTTTAGTGGGTAATTTGATATTTAAGTAGCTGGGTTTAGTTTTAATTAAATAAATATGGCCCAAAATATGGATTCCACCTCTTCCAATATTAAAGAACCTATAAAGAGGCTTAGGTTTACAGCAGATGACGACTTAGCCCTTCTAAGAGAATTTGTTGCTTGTTGCCCTAAACCCACTGGCAGACGTTGAACAATAAAGCACTGAAAATAAGCACTTTAGGCCTTTAGTTTCAAAATACCTAGTAAAAACAAAACAATTTCAAAGTTTTAAATTCAAAGTTAGGTTAAGTTTAAATAGCGGACGCGACGCGAACCGAATTCTTTCCGATCCGATAACTATAAATGAAGAGAGTTAATCCACCTCACGTAAAGGAAATAACACCTGGCCTTATTAACGTCCATGCACGTTATTCGGTTTAGCGATATCTCTCTATTACGCTGTTTATTGTTATTTTACGCGGGTTTATTTTTGCGCACAGGAAATTTGACTCGTTTGCACATCGTCATAAAAAACAATTTTCGTACCACGAATTAGGGACAAGATTTTTAGCTGTATACTTATAGGATACCTAATCTGTGCTTATATTGAAACACAACGTAATAATAAAATACAATTTTAATAATACATTACGGGACGGTGGTGTTCTCCTGGAGAGCATTATAGGGTAAGTAAGGTTTGTGCTCAAACGAGGCGCCACTGAATCTACCTATTAGTTAAATGACATAAAAGATTCAGAAAATTGTTATTAGGAAAAGATGTTATTTGCCCAAGATGGAACCCCATTCAGGCAATAAAACAAGTAAGTTGCTACTATGCTAAATATATTAATTAAAATTAATGTTTGATCATAAAATAAGTTTATCTTATAACAAACAAAAAGCAATCAAATAGGTTTAAATTTTAAAAATCAATTAAGAATAAATTATTCTATAAATTTCTAATAAAAATAAGACCAACACAGACCAACAAAAACCGATATCAAACAAACGAGACTTACCGAAATGTTGTATGAGTTGGGAGTTGACAGCAAAGATGTAAGACTTCTTAAAAATATACAGGTTGTTAACTCGGCAGTTACTTATAGAGGAACAGAATGGCAACACTGCCTATTGAGAACGCATGCACTTATTGGATTTTCTGCCGAATCGTCCCGTCGCGTCGTCTATCAACGAGCGGGCCGAGATTGCCATATTTCAGCCATAAAGCTCTTGCCGCGAGTAATAATCAAATTAACAACCTGTATATGGGCAACAAACAAGCCCACAAGAAAGTTGAAAATGACAATTCCAATCCAGTCAATATACAGAGAGGAGTAAGACAGGGATGTGTGCTGTCTCCTTCGTTGTTTAATGATTATTCTGAAGCGATTTTTCGGGAAGCTTTCACTTCAACAGATTTCGGTATTAAAGTCAACGGCGACGGCATTAACAGCATTAGATTTGCCGATGATGCAGTTCTTATTGCCGACTCTGATTAGTGGAGCGACTTGAAGGCTCCTGTAAGAAATACGGGATGAAGATCAATTCCTCTAAAACCAAAGTCATGGTATTTGAAGAGAACCAAAATGTACCAATTCCCATTAAATTAGAGGGCAATATCTTAGAACAGGTCTACAAGTTCAAATATTTGGAGTCCTTGATAGTCAACACCTTGAACAACGACGTGGAAATAAAAATCAGAATAGAACAAGCCAGAAATGCGTTTTTAAAAATGAAGAACGTTTTCCAGAATCCCAGATTGGACAAACTAATCAATTCTATTATACGGAGCAGAAACACAGACATCGAATCGTTCGAAACATGGATATACCGAAGAATGCTTAAAATTCTATGGACATAAAAAATATCATAAATACCGAAGTTTACAACAGAATAGGCAGAGAAAGAGAATTGCTCAATATAATAAAAATAAGAAAAGCATCATATTTGGGGCATATATTGAAAAATGAAAAATACCACGTCTAACAACTAATAGTTAAGGGTAAAATTGAAGGAAAAAGAGGTCTCGGCAGGAAGAATCTATCTTGGTTGAGAAACATCAGAAATTGGACTCACCTAACTTGTGAAGAACTCATAAGGAAAGCCGAGAATCTTTAAGATTTTGCCAATGTGATCGCCAACCTCCACGAACGAGATGGCACGTAAAGAAGAAGAATCAAGATAAATAATTAAATTCAGTGAAATACTATAGTTATGAAAAATTAATAAAATTAAATCAGACTTTACTATTTATACATTTTATAGTGTACAGCCTTTAATTAATAGATTAATAAGTGATAAAAATAATACCCCAAAATAAAAGTATAAAAGCCTGTCTAAATTTTCCACAAGCAGCAACTGAGCACTGCAATGTTGAGCAGAGTTGAACAGGGTGAACTTCAAGAACAACAGCTTCAGCATCCACAAGGCCACAAATCTTTGTTCAGGTTGAAAAACAGGGTGGATGTCTCGACACCATGTAATCACGTGGAAGTTTATGGTTTTCTCACAGAAACTCACCAGGTTACCCTTAACTTGTATAAAGGTACGGAAACTGACCAAGAGAACTAGATTTATATGCATCCAATATAGCACCCCCCACTGACTTTCCTTGCGTACCATTCTAGATACAGGTGGTTCCTAGCCCTACCTGTATCTATTTGGTCCAGGTTGTCTACGAGATTGGTGTGTGTTTTCTGGGATTCCTTCTGAATTTCAGTTTGGAGTATGATTCCTCCTCCTGAGTATTAACTCAGATAAACCCGCAGTAGTGCCATTCACCCGAAAGAGAAGTTTGAAAAATCTTGAAAAGGATCCATCTAGATGGAAAGGAAATACTGCCATCACAGGGAAGTAAAATATCTGGAAATAACCCTGGATAGTAAACTTCTCTGAACAGGCATATTAAGACATTACCAGCAAAGCCACAAAGGCTCTCATGATATGCAGAAGACTGGCGGGAAATAGGTGGGGCTGCGCCCCTAACATTTTGCGCTGGATGTATACCATGATAGTAAGACCCATGATTACTTATGGAGCAGTTACTTGGTATACAAAACTAGAGCAACGTACAGCAAGGCAAAACCTGTGCAGAATACAGAGACTGGCATGTATATATCTACATCACAGGTGCCATGAGAACATGTCCAACAGCAGCAATGGAGGTCATTCTATTTCCCATAGAGGTGCAATTCCCTGGCCATGACACTACAGCCAGAGACAAGACGATGAGTGAGATGCTTCTTGGACCAAGCCAAAGTGCTAGAGGTGATTCCCCTCAGCACCCGACCAGGAGCTTCCCCACCAACGACAAGGTCATGCATCTCCTAGGGGAAGGTTCATGGCTTACTAGATATTTCGAAAAAAAAAACAAATTTGGGCTACTTTAAAAATTGTCCATAATTCCATTATAATCTATTTTAGACAAAAAGTTTTCAGGTAAAAGTTGTAGATAATCACATCCTTACTGAAATTGTGTTTTTTTTAAATGGTAACCATGACTTCATAAAAAGCGCAATTTTTTAAGGTTTACATGCTATATTTTGGAAATCTGCTGGGATTGATAAATATGTTAATGTTGCTTGTTATAATTTTTTTTTTAAATTTGCCTTTTTTTCATTCCTTATGGGAATTCGCTCTGCTGTTTGATCCACACATATTCTGCAAAAACTTCATCGATATCTTTGTGTATGTATTTTTGTGCTCGTTAAGTCGTACATTTTCATAAATCTACACAAATCGAAGGTGTTTCAAAATCACCCATTTCGTGTTGCACATAGATACCATCAAGAATTCTACCAGAAATATTTAGCCCTAATTCCATATTAAAGTATCTTGCAAATGTAACATCAACTGATTATAAATAATTACACGGTTTATATCATTCGAAACCAGCTCTATGAATAATTAAATCATAATTGCCAAGTTGTATGCACTCACAGATTAAATTATACCGTTTTTATCTTATATTTGCTTCTAACAGTGTGCCGCACCTGCACCTGCCTTTTTATTTAATTACCAGATTAAATCGTACAGCTTTTAACAGATTTCAAAAATCGATTAAGGCAGTAGAGTAATGTCAATGGAATTATAATAGCTTCCATGCGCCATTCTTTTTCCGGAAATTAAAATTGTCGAATGCCAAACAATGCTGACAATTTTTTGTTCTGCGTGTTTTCTGTAGATTTTTACCCAAAGTCTTTCTCTAAACCATTTTTTTTATTCAATTTTTATTTCTGTATTTTTAGCGTCTACTGTTATTTTTTTAATAAATTAAAATACCACTTGTTTAGAATTAAATCTATACTAATATATAAAATCCTTAAGTGACTGACATACTGATTAATCACGATCCTGCTCAAACCACTCAACGTAAGAAGCTCAATTTTGGTATACAGGTTGATTCTAGGGTTTAGAGGTTCGATAAGAAGGGATTTTTCGAAATTCCAGTTCCAAGAGGGTGAAACCACCCCTCAAAGATTACAATATTTTTTATTTAAAAAACGGTCAAGTTTCCGAAGAAACGCTTAAACACGTATATTTTATTTTGTTTTTTTACATATTTTAAGATTTTTAAAAATGTATACAGGGTGTTTCGAAAAATCTGGTCATTGATTAATCACGATCCTGCTTAAAGCGCTTGACGTAAAAAGCTGATTTTTGGAAAACAGATTGACTTTAGGGTGTAGAGGTTCGATAAGAAGGGATTTTCGAAATTCGAATTCTAAGGGGTGAAACTATCCCTCAAATATTACAATATTTTAAAACCTTATCTTAAACACGTATATTTTATTTTGTTGTTTTACATATTTTAAGATTTTTTATAAATTTATACAGGGTGTTTCATAAAATATGACCATTGAGTAATCACGATTCTGCTTAAACTGCTTGACGTTTAAAGCTGATTGACTGTGGGGTGTAGAGGTTCGATAAGGAGGGTTTTCTCGAATCTCAAATTCCAAGAGGGTGAAAACGCCCCACAAATATTAGAATATTTGTTATTTAAAAAACGGTTAGTCTTTCGGGAAAACGCTTGGACAAGCATAATTTATTTGGTTTTTTACATATTTTGAAATTTTTAAAAAATCATACAGGGTGTTCCAAAAGTTGGGTAATTTCTTAACCACGATTCAGCTTGACGTAAAAGCTTATTTTTGGCAAACGGATTTTTCGAAAGTCAAATTCCAACGAGATGAAACTACCCCTCAAATATTACCAAGTTATATAATAATATCGCCATATTGATTTTTCTCATGCTGACATAAATGTAAGAAAATTTTATCCATTTTGTATCTTAATGGAAATTCTTGCTTTGCTTTATCATCACCATTACAAATGATTAATTCGACGCGAACAAAGTCGCTGGTACACGCTAGTAATTAAATAAAAATAAAAAAAACTTATCTAGAAATTTAATCTTAAAATTTATCTTTATACGCAATATTGTTGGTTTCGGGTTATATTACGTAAGATATGTATTACGTATCTTGTGGTGGAAGTAAGTCAAGCTTCTGCAATTCTATGAGCTTTATCATCGGCACTGGAGGGATTGTGAGCAATAAAAAAGGTGTAGGCCCAGTTTTGGGGCGGTATGTGCTCAGAATCTGTGACGCGAGTAGTTTCTACGACTCGCAACATGAACCAATTAGAAAATGCCCAGTATGCAAGTTTGGTTTGGTTGGTATTATTAATTTCTTTTGTGACAATCTTACCCTCTTACTCTCTTACTGTGATAATTTACCCTCCCATATGCACCCCTGGTACTCATAAATAAATAAATGGCAAAGGTAAAGTAAACAAACAAACAAACAAAAGAGAATACAAAACAAGTATACAAATTACATTGTCAGTCTTATTATTTAAAATAAACATTTATAAATGTTTACAATGTCAAAGAATAAAAAAATAAAAATAAAATTCAAAAAATAGTTTGAAAGTTTATAGTAAATAGAGCAAATATTAGACCAGAGTGTTTACAAGATCAAATTCGATTATCAAAATATAAGCCATTTACGGCGTAGAAAGCCTTGTCTAGTAAATATGGATTTGATTTCAAATGGCAGGTGATTGAGCATTTTTTTCGTGAGCGTGGGGTAGGTAGATAAAGATCTTGCTCCGCGTTCCTGAGTGGATAAATGTGAGATGGCCTTCTTGAGAAGCTGATACATACTTACGTACTAGGCAAACGAATTCAAATATAAATAAGGAAGGAGAAGTTAATATTTTTAATTTTTAAAAAAATCCTGGAAATGAGTTCTGCTGTTTAGTCCCAGTGAATATCGAACAGGTCTCTTCTGGAGCTTGAAAATGCGGTCAAATTGAGTCGCACAACACGCACCCCAGAATGGAAGGGCATATCTTTTTATTATAATATAATTATCTATACTATATACTTCACATTTCATCTACATTTCTCGGGAACTTGTTATATCTCAGAGCACATAAAACTTTAGTACTGGAGAGAATGATGTACTGACTTGGACAATTATGCATCCATTGGTTCCGCGTTAGCGTGGAAGCACACACGGCGTTAATTTTATGTTTCTCGCATTTTACCGTGATTTATAAAACGTACGTACCGTTTTAAGTTTTGCATTACGGAGCAATTTTAAGAGCATCCACTTATCTATAATAAGTAACTAACTGACCAAGATCTCTAGAATATTACTAAGCAAGTCCGCATTTAGTGTACATCCAATCTTGTTTTATATACGTAATTGCTTTGATTAACTAGTTTTACCTATGCAATCTCTAATACTCTCTTATGTGATTACCATATCAAATCGATTCCGCGGCATGAACCAGATAAGTCATTTCTAACGCAGTATTTTACTGGTAGCAATCGTTAAAGTTTCAGTAATAATAATTACTGAAACTTTAACGTTACATTAATAATCGGAAGGTGGGATATTTAGTCTAATTAGAAAATATTTCATTTATTTTTATTAAAATATTTGACTTAATAAACATTAATTATTAAAAACGTGTGTGTGTGTTAATGGGTTCATGTCAATTGAAGTAATTAAATTTTAGACATACGTGTATAACTGACAAGATATATCTACATTCAATGATAGAATGTAGAATGTTTAGAAGGGGACCCACCAAGTGAGAAACCTCACATTACATTTGCAACATTGCAGACAATCCCCAAACAGCTTGCTTTGTAATGTTGATTTGTAAACGTTTTGCCGTGATTGATGAAACTTTGCTACAGAAATATTGTTTTTGAAAGGCGTTTTTTCTGCAACAAAACGTTTTTTCTGCAACATTGTAACAAAAATTCAAATGATAGATCCGCGCAAGTTCATGTTCATACCGTATGATCGAAAAAATACGGCGTCCAGCTGTCCCCATCTTCCCCACAGAATCTGCATTCGTCGTTGTTTCTCAGCTTCAGTCTACTGAGGTGTTCGTTGAGGAGACAATGTCCTTTTAGAAACCCCGTGACAATCCGAAGATTGTTTTTACTTAAATCAAAGAAAACCTTTGATTTTTCACGGTCGTAAGTTCTGTGGAACTTTTTCGAGTGTCTTAGACCGTTGGAGGATACCCATTCCAAGTTACGGATGGATTCTTCCAGATTCTTCAGTTCCGCTTTCAGTTGGTTCCCGTTTGGAAAACAAAACGGTTCTGGTCCAGTTAGTGGTGTGTTCGCTCCTTTCCTAGCTAGATTATTTGCTTTTTCATTGCCTTTTATCCCTTGGTGAGCAGGCACCCGGAGTAGGAGGACTTTATTTTCTTTGCCTAATTTGTTGAGCTTCTCTAGGCATTCTTTGACCAACTTCGAATTGATGGTTACTGAGTTGATCGCGTCTAGTGCTGCTTGACTATCGGATAACATGGCAATTTCCTGTTTTCAATAGTTCCTATCTAAGATAAATTGTACGCATCTTTCGATAGCGTAAATTTCTGCCCCTGAAGGATACTGGGGTAGGTGCCCATTAGTTCGGAGTATTTGGTTTTCGGCCCAAATACCCCTATCTCTGTCCCTGCTTTGATTTTGGAAGCATCAGTACACCACGTTATGGTATGGTCTTTTATATGCTGAGTAAGCGTTTCTTCCTTCCAATCCTTTTTATTACTCAATACTACAGTGAGGTGTTTCTCAAAGTTGTAAATTCTTGGTATGTTATCCACTGGGAGTTGGAGAAGTGGAATTTTCTTTTTGAGGATGTTCCAAGCCCCTGATCTGAAAATTCTCCCAGTACTGTTACCGTCAATGACCATTCTAATCATTGTCGCATTGGCATAACTACCGACGACAATATGCAGTGTTGTTAGGTCTAAAATGACCTCCATTGCTGCTGCTACACATGTTCTCATGGCACCTGTGATGCAGATACATGCCAGTCTCTGTACTTTGTACAGGTTTTGCCTTGCTGTACGTTGCTCTAGTTTTGTATACCAAGCAACTGGTGCAGATACATGCCAGTCTCTGTACTTTGCACAGATTTTGCCTTGCTGTACGTTGCTCTAGTTTTGTATACCAAGCAACTGGTCCATAGGTAATCATGGGTCTTACTATCATGATATACATCCAGCACAGAATGTCAAGGGCGAGCCTCACCTATTTCTCGCCAGTCTTCTGCATATCATGAGAGCTTTTGTGGCTTTGCTGGTAATGTTCTTAATATGCCTGTTCCAGAGAAGTTTACTATCCAGGGTTATTCCCAGATATTTCACTTCCTGTGATGGCAGTATTTCCTTTCCATCTAGATGGATTCTTTTCAAGTTTTTCAAACTTCGCTTT